>NC_091950.1:4943483-5106601 GCF_031021105.1 Erythrolamprus reginae | reverse complement strand
TTAAAGGATTAAATAAGGTTCAGGATGGAAGTGTTTTTAATAGGAAAGTGAACAAGGGGACACAATCTGAAGTTAGGTGGGGGCAAGATCAAAAGCAACGTGGAGAATAATATTATTTTACTGAAAGAGTAGTAGATCCTTGGAACAAACATCCAGCAGACGTGGTTGGTAAATCCACAGTAACTGAATTTAAACATGCCTGGGATAAACATAGATCCATTGTAAGATAAAATACAGGAAATAGTATAAAGGGCAGACTAGATGGACCAGGAGGTCTTTTTCTGCTGTCAGTCTTCTATGTTTCTATGTTTTTTTCTCACTTCCCTTTTCACATAAGGCAGGAATCCCCCAAAACCTGGCAACTTGAAGACTTGTGGACTTCAACTGCCAGAATTCCACAAACAGCTGGATATGGAATATTGCATCCACTTTTAGTCACTTTTTTTTTAAAAAAAAAATTGAGATTTTGGAAAAAGTGCAGAGAAGAGAACAAGGGTGGAAACTAAACAAGGAAAGAAGCAACTGAGAACTAAGGAGAAATTTCCTAACAGTCAGAACGGTTGATCAGTGGAACAGAAGTTGCCTCCAGCAGTTGTGAATGCTCTAACACTGGAAGTTTTAAAGCAGATGTTGGATAACCGTTTGTGTGAAGTGTTGTAGGGTTTCCTGCCTAAGCAGAGGGTTGGACTAGAAGACCTCCAAGGTCCCTTCCAACTCTGTTGTTATTATTTTTAAACTAATCAAGGAAAAAAGTAACCTGGAATTAAGGAGACACTTCTCCTAACAGTGAGAACAATCCACCAGTGGAACAGCTTGCCACCAGAGGTTGTAAGTGCTTCATTGGGGAAGGTCTTTAAGAAAATACTGGACATCCACCTGTCTGAAATGATATAGGAGCACAGTGGTTGGACTAGAACCGTGATTTTCAACCTTTTTTGAGCCGCAGCACATTTTTTTACATTTACGAAACCCCTGGGACACATTAAGCGGGGGGGGGGGGAGTTTGAGACAAAAAAAATTATCTCTCTCTCTTCCTCCCCTTCACCTCTATTTCTTTCTCCCCTCCCCTCTTTCTCTCCCCTTCCTTCCTCTTTCTTTCTCTCTCTCTCTCCATCCCTCTTTCTTTCTTTCTTTCTCTTCCTTCCTTCCTCTCTTTTTTGCTCTTTCTCTCTCCCTCCCTACGGTCCCTCTATGTCTTTCTCTCTCTCTCCCTTCCTTCCCTCCCTCTCTTTCTCTCTCTCTCTCTCTTGCTTTCTCTTTTTTTCTTTCTTTCTCTCTCTTTCTCTTGTTCTCTTTCTCTCCCTCGCCTCGCTCCCTTTCTCTCTCTTGCTTTCTTTCTCTCTCTCTTTTGCTTTCTTACTCTCTTGCTTTCTCTCTCTCTCTTCCTTTTTCTCTCTCTCTCTGAGCTTCGCGGCACACCTGACCATGTCTCGCGGCACACTAGTGTGCCACGGCCCACTGGGTTGAAAAACACTAGACTAGAAGACCTCTCAGGTCTCTTGCAGCTCTATTCCAATTCTGATCCTGACAGGCTCAAGGTTAACTCGGCCTTTCATCCTTCCGAGGTCGTAAAAATGAGAATCCAGATTGTTGGGGGCCAGTTGGCTGACCCTCTCCAACTCTTAGAGGCAGCTCTGAAGCCGTATGTAGGTCTTTAAATGATGCTATTGCTACAAGGCAGGGCTAAAAACTCCTTAATCATATTCTGGGATGTTTCACACACACCCAGCTCAGCTCCAGCACCACCAAAGCCGGAGCCCTTGGCACACACCTGGCGTGTGCAAAGTTGAAAGTCCAGTTTCGTGGGTGATTCAGGAGGCCCTGTGTTCGAAGCTTCCCCGCCGAGTGGGCGAGTGTTCACGCAGCAGCCATAAAAGTCTGCACGAACAGACTGACTCAGGCAGGGGTGTTGGTGGCAAGGGTGCACATGAACCCTCCTGCCTATCCACACCCTCCGGGGCAACCCCAATCCCAGCCTTCGGCTCTTTCACAAAACGTGTTCCTTGTATATAGGAGGCGGAACCTCATGCTTGTTTATCTTTTCCCAGGAAAGAAGGCGAGTCCTGGAAGCGATTGCAAAAAAATAATAATAATTAATCTACCCCTTCCTAGAATGGTGCTTGGGCCAGCAGAGATGGTTGCAAATAAATGCAATATGCACATCAGAGGTCTCCAAAACTTGACAACTTTAAGACTTGTGGACTTCAACTCCCAGAATTCTCCAGCCAGCCAAGTCTTTAAAGTTGCCTAGTTTGGGGGACCCCCTTATGCACATACTTGAATGAAAGAGAAAATAAAGAAGCACTACTAAGGAAACGAGACAGAACTAGAGAAAATTTTAAGAGAAAAAAGCGATAGTATGAAGGCACAGGCGAGTAATTCGTCCAATTGTCTCTCCTTATCTCATATCCTCATATATCTTTTCTTCCTTTCATATATCTTCTCTACTTTTATATCTTTTCTTTATATATAATACTTCATGTCCTATCCTCTTCAATATGTATTGTGTATTGGACAAAATAAACAAACAAATAAATAAATAAATAAATAAAAAATAAAATAAAATAAATAAAATAAAATAAAATAAAATAAAAAAAATAAAAAAATAAAAAAATAATCCAGGGATTAACTAGATGGGGGCAAAGTGAATTGCAAGTAGATGTACAAGAGATAATAACAACAACATCATCAACAACAACAACAACAACAACAACTAGTACAACTACTACAACTACTACTACTACTACTACTATTATTATTATACTCTTTCCCCCCTAGGCCTTTACAATTTTATGCATGGTATGTCTGTATTTATTTATTTTATTTATTTATTCATTCATTAATTCATTCATTCCTTTGTCCAATACACACAAATACATAGGAAGAAAAATAGACATGTAGTAATATACATAAGGGTAAAAGTGAACTTAGAGGAGAGGATATATGAAAGGAAGAGAATATATATGATAAGTGAGAGAAAGGAAAGACAATTGGACGGGGACGAAAGGCACACCCAGTGCACTTATTTACGCCCCTTCCTGGCCTCTTAGGAACCTGGAGAGGTCAATCGTGGAGAGTCTAAGGGAGAAATGTTGAGGGTTAGGGGGTTGACACAATTGAGTCCGGCAATGAGTTTCCACGCTTCGATAACTCGATTGTTGAAATCATATTTTTTGCAGTCAAGTTTGGAGCGGTTCGTATTAAGTTTGAATCTGTTGCGTGCTCTTGTGTTGTTGCGGTTGAAGCTGAAGTAGTCATTGACCGGTAGCGACGTTGCAGCATATGATCTTGTGGGCAATACTCAAATCATGTTTTAGGCGCCGTAGTTTTAGGCTTTCTAGGCCCAGGATTGTTAGTCTATTTTCGTAGGATATTCTGTTTCGAGTGGAGGAGTGAAGGGCTCTTCTGGTGAAATATCTTTGGACATTTTCAAGGGTGTTGATGTCTGAGATGTGGTATGTGTTCCAGACAGATGAGCAGTAGTCCTAGAATGGGTCTGGCAAAAGTTTTGTAGGCTCTTGTGAGTAGTGTGAGATTGCCTGAGCAGAAGCTGCGTAGGATCAGGTTAACAACTCTAGAAGCTTTTTTGGCGATATTGTTGCAGTGGGCTTTACCACTTAGGTCATTCGATATTAGTATTCCAAGGTCTTTTACTGAGTGTGGGTTGGCAGTGAGAGATTGTTTATTCAGTTCGTATGTGCGGTTTGGATTCTTTTTGCCGATGTGGAGGGTAGAGCATTTGTTGGTTGATATTTGAAGTTGCCAGGTGTTAGACCAGTCTGAAACAAAGTCCAGGTCTTTTTGGAGAGTGAGTGTGTTGTCAGTGGTGTTGAAAAGTTTCACATCATCGGTAAAAAGAACACAGTTGCTTTTGATATGGTCACAGAGGTCATTGATGTAGAGAATTGAAGAGAGTAGGACCTAGTACGCTTCCCTGGGGAATGCCACTTATGACAGGGACAGGGGTGGAGATGGCGCTACCAATTTTGACAATTTGTTGCCTGTTTGACAGGAATGCAGTAATCCAGTTGTGGAGTAGTCCTGAGATGCCATTGGATTTGAGTTTTAGGAGTAGTTTGTCGTGGACCACTGAGTCGAAGGCTTTGCGAAAGTATATATGTATGTTTGGTTTTACAATAAGGGTTTTTAACTGTTTTAATATTGGATTGTCATATGCTGTTTTACTACCGTTGTTAGCCACCCCCGAGTCTACGGAGAGGGGCGGCATACAAATCCAATAAAATAAATAAATAAATAAATTATTATTATTAATTAGATTTGTATGCCGCCCCTCTCCAAAGACTTGGGGCAGCTCACAACAACAATAAACAATGCAGTATAAATTATTATTCTTATTATTTATCCATCTCTCCCAACCTTGACCTCTGATTTTGTCATCTAGATATCTAATTTTCTTCTAATTGAATTCAACATTGATTTCCTTTTAAACCTTATTAAATTGTATGAAAGGTGTGTATGCATATGAGGTGTGACCATCATTTCTTATAATAACTTTTTTTTAAAGGGGTTTTAGTGTTCTGCCGGGCTCTCTGGTAGAAGCCTCCCGAAAATTCACCGGTACAAATTTCAGACACACACATGTTTGAAAATTCAAAACAATGTCCTATATCACAAAATTCAAAAGAAACCAAGCACCCTTTTTGTATTGCAAAGAGCACTCGTCCCAAAACAACCTTGTAGGCTGTACAAGTCCCTTAATCAGTCCTTAAGCACTTAGCTAGTAGCTGTGAAGAAACATCACAGCCCTCCTTCTTCCCACGAAGTGAAACCACACACACACTTTACTCTGCTTTGGGTGTCAAAGGCGTGAAAAATCCACAAACAAAGTTCAGAAACAGCAAGGCATGATCCTGAAGCACTGCAATCAGATAATCTTCCACAAACGGCCAAACTAGCACGCTGCTATTTATAGCAGCAGCTCTAATTACTGGAGCCCCACCCAAACACAGGTGGCCTCTCTTACCTCCTGTAAATTATGTCCTCAATTGGTCTCTTCGATGCATAAGTCTGCGCCTGCGTGGGTCTAACACTTTGTCATCCGAATTGACCGAAGATAATGGAGATTGGCTTTCTGGGCTGTGTGCCAAGCCCCCCTCTTACAAGTCTCCCCCCACCTTCTTCTTCGTCCGAGGGAAACTGCACTCCCTGACTCTGCCGGCAACAAAACAGTCCTAGGACATGTTGATGTTTTCCCTGCATCCATCTCCACATTCCCTGGGGCAGGAGCTGGCCAGAGCCAACCACAACATTTAGTTTGTTAATGTTTTAGCCTTAGATAATGTTCGACTTCTTTTACTGTTTTGTATCTATTTATTGTATTTCCTTTGGGAGTGGGGCAGCATAGAAGTCGAATGAATGAATGAATGAATGAATGAACGAACGAACGAACGAACAAACAAACAAACAAACAAACAAACAAACAAACAAACAAACAAACAAATACCATTATCCTCTTACAAATTCAGGTATGCCCTCCTGCCTATCCCTCCTTCTTTAAAGTTTCTCCAAATCCCTTACCACCCTTACATTTCTTGAATGGAGCAAATTGGTGTTGGGTGAAATTTCCTTTCTTCTAGAGAAATCAGTGCAAATCACACACACATACACAACACACACATACACATGGGCGGAGAGAGAAAGAAAAAGAGAGAGAGAAAGAGAGGGAGAGTAGATGATTGGAGAGAGAGAGGGCAGACATGATAGATAGATAGATAGATAGATAGATAGATAGATAGATAGATAGATAGATAGATAGATAGATAGATAGATTAGACAGATAGGACAGACAGACAGACAGAAAGACAAATAAAGGGGACGAATGATAGATGATGGGATGGGTGGGTGGGTAGATGGGTGGGTGGAGAGAGAGAGAGAAAGAGAAAAAGAGGAAAAGAGGGAGAAGTTAGATGATTGGAGAGAGAGACATGATAGATAGGTGATAGACAGACAGGCAGATAGATGATAGATGGATGGATGGATGGATGGATGGATGGATGGATGGATGGGAGGGGGATGGGGTAAGATAGACGAAGGCAGACAGACAAGTACAGAGACAGACAGACAGAGAGCTAGACCACTGCATTGACCCCTGTGGTTTCATTCTTTTGAGGAGAGAAGCTCACGGCAGGGGTAGAGATGAAAGACAGAAGACCCTCGGTGGCCACCCAGGTCTCCCCAAATCTCAGCCAGCCCGAATCTGAAGCCCATTCCGGAAGTGGTTTTCCTTAATAGCTCGAAGCCTTTCAAAGGTGTCTAAAGTTAGCCTTGCCGAGGGTTTCAAGTTCAAATCTCTTCATTCAACCGGCCCTTTTCCCTGTAAAATCCCCACAGAATCCCCCGTTCTTTGCCTCTGGTTTCCAAAGACCCAGGCTGCTGTTTTGCTGGGTTTTCTTTTGCCCCAAGTCTTCTCTCTGATGGAGTTCCTTCCGCTTCTTTCCTAGGGAGACACAATGTGTTGGGGAAGGGGTGTGTGTGAGACTAAATGATCTCCAGGTTCCTTTTCAAAAGATTCAGGCTTTGGCTGAAAGGAAGGGCGTGGCAGCCTTTGGCGGAGGAGCGTTGTGGTGACTTGGGAGCATATGTCCAACATGTGGTTATATACCGTAGCAACAGCCACTGGAAAACATTTGGCCTTTCCCTTCGGTTATTGATCTGAGCTTGATTAAGTTGGTCCCAGGAGAGAGGGAAAGAAGGAGGGAGGGAAGGAAAGAAGGAGGGAGGGAGGGGAAAAAAGCAGGGGAGGAAGGAAGGAAGGAGGGAAGGGAAGGAAGGAGGGAGGGGAAGAAAGGAAGGAGGGAAGGAGGGAGGGGAAGGAGGGAAGAAAGGAAGGAGGGAGGGAAGGAGGGAAGAAAGGAAGGAGAGAGGGAAAAAAGGAAGGAGAGGAGGAAGAAGGGAAGGAAGGAGGCAGGGAAGGAAGAAGGGAAGGAGGGAGGAAAAAAGGAAGGAGGGAGGGAGGGAAGGAGGGATGGAAGAGGGAGGAAGGAGGGAGGGAAAGGAAAAGGGAGGAAGGAGGAGGGAGGGAAGAAGAGAAGGAAGGAGGGAAGGAGGGAAGGAAGGGAGAGAGGGAGGGGGAGGGGAGGAGGGGGGAGGGGAGGTGGGAGGCGGAGGGGGAGGGAGGAGGGAAGAAGGGAGGAAGAAAGGAAGGAGGGAGGGAAGGAGGGAAGGAGGGAGGGAAGGAAGAAGAGAAGGAGAGAGGGGAGGGGAGGAAGGAGGGGAGGGAGGGAGGGAGGGGCTGGATCATAAATGGAAGGGGATGGAGACCTTGAAAGAAGGACTGGGGGGTCTCTGGTCTTCTGCCACCAGGGAGATTGGCAGGCCCGGAGACCCTTGGCACCAGGTCCATTGTGTAGGTTGGTGCCCTGATTTTCTGGAGTTAGCAACTTTAAGATGGGTGGACATCCCCTCGACTTTCTCCTTCTTCTTCTTCTCCTCCTCCTCCTCCTCCCTTCCATCCTTCTCTACCACCTTCTTTCCTTTTGCTACTTCTCATCCTTGCCCTCATTCTCCTTCCTCTCCTTTCTTCCCCCATTCTTCTCCTTTTCCTTCTCCCCTCCGATCCTTTCTCATCCTCCTCTTCCTCCTCCTCCTCCTTTCTTCCCCCTCCAATCCTTTTCCACCTCATTTTCCTCCTCCTTCTTTTCCTTTTCCTTCTCCTTTTCCTATTTCTCATTCTTCTCTTTCACCTTCTCCCTCCTCCTCCTCCTCCTCCCTTCCATCCTTCTCTTGCCAGAGTGACCCTCCTCCTGGGGGTGTTCGGCCTCCAATTCTCCCTCCGGCCAAGCCACCTGCTTGCCAACGGACGCTTCCTTTGGAGGCGGAATTGAATTATCAGGATGAAAGCTGGGCCTTGGATCCGCTTCTTGGAGGCTCTTCTGGTTCCCTGTCTTGTGTGGTTGGCGCTTCACACCGGAGGGACCGGACGCTTCTTGGCCGGGAATCGGTTCCCGCGAAGAGCTGTGATCCTTCCCATCTGGAGCCTGCCATAAACGGATCCCCAAGGGGGCTTTTGCTTAGATCTTGCGACCTCAAGAGCTCACAAATCTACTTTAAATATTTACCCTGTCTTGTTAAATAGAACATAATCCCCAATTAATTGAACTCTTGGCAGGGTGAAAAGCATTCTCTCTCTCTCTCTCTCTCTCTTTCCCTGTCTCTTTCTCTCCGTCTCTCTCTCTGTCTGTCTTTCTTTCTTTCTTTCTTTCTTTCTGTCTCTCCTTCCCCCCTTTCTCTCTCTCTCTCTCTCTCTTTCCCTCTTTCCCTCTGTATCTCTTTCTCTCTGTATCTTTCTCTTTCTGTTTTTTCTCTCTTCCCCCTCTCTCTTTCTCTCTGTATATTTCTCTTTCCCTCTTTCTCTGTTTCTCTCTGTATCTTTCTCTGTATCTTTCTCTCCTTCTCTGTTTTTTTCCTCTCTCTCTTTCTCTCTGTATCTCTCTCTCTTTCCCTCTCTCTTTCTCTCTCTTTCCCTCTCTCTCATTCTTTCTGTATCTCTCTCTTTCCCTCTCTCTTTCCCTCTCTCTTTCCCTCTGTATGTCTCTCTTTCCCTCTCTCTCTTTTTCTCTCTTTCCCTCTCTCTCTTTCTCTCTGTATATCTCTCTCTTTCCCTCTCTCTTTCTCTCTCTCTATCTTTCTCTCTTTCTCTCTCTTTCTCTGTTTCTCTCCCTGTCTCTGTCTCTTCCCCTCTTTCTTTCTTTCCCTCTCTCTCTCTCTCCTTCTCTCATGCCCCCCTATTTCTTCTTTCTTTCGCTCTCTCCTCTTTTTCAATTTCTATATCTATGTCTCTTTCTCTCTGCCTCTTTATGTCTCTCTTTCTATGTCTCTGTTTTTCTCTGTGTGTCTCCCTCCCTTCTTTCACTCTCTCTTTCTCTCTCTCTCTCTCTTTCCCTCCCTTTCTCTCCCTCTCTCTTTCCCTCTCTCTAGTGCTCTCATCAGTTTTCCTTTGTGGAAAGAACGGATCCTGCCTTCTTGGCATTTCACAGAGAATACAAGGCTGCAGAAAATCTTGTGTGCACAGTCTTGGGGGGGGGATGGGGGAGACTGGGTTGCACCCAAAATGCCTGTCAGCCCCGCGCGGGAGACAAGACTGAGAAGCCCCTGCCAAAAAACCCTCTGCTTTTATTGGAAGAATTAGAGCAAAGGACCAAAACTGACTGTGCTTTATCTTAGGGTCAGCTAGGGGAGGAGTTCGCCTGGAAACACTTTCTTAGATTTATTTATTTATTTATTTATTTATTTATTTATTTATTTATTTATTTAATTATTTATTTATTTTATTTAGTCCAATACATAATACACATTGAAGAGAATAGATATGTAGTAATATAACAAAAGAAAAGAATAGAAGAAAAGCTATAAAAGTTTAGGTGAACAAATTTGAAAGGAGGAAAAGATGAAGGAGATAAGGAGATAAGCTTCTTGGTCTGGACTCAAGGCCTGGTTTTCCTGACCGTTACCCTGCTAGTGGCTCCTTATCCCAGTGCACACAAACAGACATATACACACATACACAAACACATCCCTAACATAACCCTAACCTAATATGTTTGTGTGTATATACATACACATATACAGTACATGTATAATAATAATAATAATAATAATAATAATAATAATAATAATAATAATAATTTATTAGATTTGTATGCCGCCCCTCTCCGAAGACTCGGGGCGGCTCACAACATAATAATAATAATAATAATAACAACAACAATAATAATAATAACAATAATAACAACAACAACAACAACAACAACAACAACAACAGGAGTTGGGAGGGACCTTGGAGGTCCTCTAGCCCAACCCCCTGCTCAGGCAGGAAACCCTACACTACTTCAGACAGATGGTTATCCAACATCTGCTTTAAAATTTCCAGTGTTGGGGCATTCACAACTTCTGGAGGCAAGCAGTTCCATTGATCAACCGTTCTGACTGTCAGGAAATTCCTCCTTAGTTCTAAGTTGCTTCTCTCCTTGTTTAGTTTCCACCCATTGCTTCTTGATCTACCCTCAGGTGCTTTGGAGAATAGGTTGACTCCCTCTTCTTTCGTGGCAACCCTGAGATACTGGAAGGCTGCTATAATGTCTCCCCTGGTTCTTCTTTTTATTAAACTAGCCAGGCCCAGTTTCTGCAACCGTTCTTCATATGTTTTAGACTCCAATCATCCCCTAATCATCTTTGTTGCTCTTCTCTGCACTCTTTCTAGAGTCTCCACATCTTTTTCACATTGTGGTGACCAAAACTGAATGCTGTATTCCAAGTGTGGCTTTATAGGCCTTATAAAGTGGTATTAACCCTTCACGTGATCTTGATTCTCTCCCTCTGTTGATGCAGCCTAGAACTGTGTTGGCTTTTTTGGCAGCTGCTGCACACGGCTGCCTCCTATTTAAATGGTTGTCCTCTAGTCGACAGAAGTACAGTTAGTCGCAGAAGACATTTTGAGGATGATGAAGAGGTGATTTGCACAGTGCATATAAATGGCTTTGTGACCAGAACAAGGAGTGGTACTGACAGGGCATACATACATGCCCTTGTGTCTCGCTGGAGGAAGGCCATAGAACGGGACGGAGATTACGTGGAAAAAGAGAGAGTGTAGATAAACATCCTTCTTTCTTGTGTGTAAGTTTCATTGTGTTCAATAAAGAATTGTTGAAGGAAAAAAAATGTGGTGCATTACTTTCTGGGCAACCCTTGTATGACTGAACCATTACTCATATCTCCTGACTACCTGCGGGATATCTGCTAGAATTCCACATTTCCTTTGTGTATGTCAGTGTTTCCCAACCTTGGCAACTTGAAGGTATCTGGACTTCAACTCCCAGAATTCCTCACTGCTAACCCGCATTCTGTAAAAGACCTTGGAATACTAATATCGAATGACCTAAGTGCTAAAGCCCACTGCAACAATATCGCCAAAAAAGCTTCTAGAGTTGTTAACCTGATCCTACGCAGCTTCTGCTCAGGCAATCTCACACTACTCACAAGAGCCTACAAAACTTTTGCCAGACCCATCCTAGACTACTGCTCATCTGTCTGGAACCCATACCACATCTCAGACATCAACACCCTTGAAAATGTCCAAAGATATTTCACCAGAAGAGCCCTTCCCTCCTCCACTCGAAACAGAATATCCTACGAAAATAGACTAACAATCCTGGGCCTAGAAAGCCTAGAACTACGGTGCCTAAAACACGATTTGAGTATTGCCCACAAGATCATATGCTGCAACGTCCTACCAGTCAATGACTACTTCAGCTTCAACCGCAACAACACAAGAGCATGCAACAGATTCAAACTTAATACGAACTGCGCCAAACTTGACTGTAAAAAATATGATTTCAACAATCGAGTTATCGAAGCGTGGAACTCATTACCGGACTCAATTGTGTCAACCCCTAACCCACAACACTTCTCCCTTAGACTCTCCACGATTGACCTCTCCAGGTTCCTAAGAGGCCAGTAAGGGGCGTACATAAGTGCACTGGAGTGCCTTTCGTCCCCTGTCCAATTGTCTTTCCTCTCTTTCACCTATCTTATATATCCTCTGGAACCAACTCCCCCCAGAGATTAGAATTGCCCCCACCCTCCTTGCCTTTCGTAAGCTGCTTAAAACCCACCTCTGCCGCCAGGCATGGGGGAACTAAGATACACTTTCCCCCTAGGCCTTTACAATTTTATGTATGGTATGTATGATTGGTTTTTATATAATGGGTTTTTAACTGGTTTTTTTTAGTATTGGATTTTGTTGTACTGTTTTACTGCTGTTGTTAGCCGCCCCAAGTCTGCGGAGAGGGGCGGCATACAAATCCAATAAATAATAATAATAATAATAATCTCTTCCTTTCATATATCCTCTCCTCTAAGTTCACTTTCACCCTCTTTTATATTATCACATGTCTATTTTTCTTCCTATGTATTTGTGTATGGGACAAATGAATAAATAAATAAAAAATATCTTCAAGTTGCCATGGTTGGGAAACACTGGTGTATGTGTCTCCTTGATAACTCAGAGGTCACTCTGCATACTCCTTAACATGGCAGGGGAAAGTAAAATACTCCTAATATTTGGAAGTCACAATCTCATCCTCATCCCCCCCCCATTTCCACTCGGCTCCTGGACCCCAGCCTAAATTGCTTTCAGCTTTACGCCTTTTGTGGGAGAGCAGAGAATAGACGGGGTTGCCGAGAGCTTTTTAAAAGCCCGGGGCAGCTGCATCACAGGCCGTAAAGGATGGGCCAGGCATCGCTGCCCTCTTCTTCCCCCCACAAAATCTTTTTTTCCTTCTTTGGCTGATTTACGAGCAGAGATCTCACCCCACTTCTCTGCTAAAAGGGGTCACAGAGGAGAGTGGACGATGCTGGCTAGGATACCCCTTGCAAACACCTGAGGTTCAAGGGAGGACTCGTCAAGAGACCCCCCCCCCCAAATGAAGACGTGGGAAACAGGGAAGCCCAAGACTCAGCCGGGAGGTTTATTTGATTGATTGATTGATTGATTGATTGATTGGTTGATTGATTGATTGACATACCGCTTTGGTTTTGGCTCTGCAACCCAAGACCGACACAGACTTCAGAGGAGAATGACATAGAAACATAGAAATATAGAAAGAAGACTGACGGCAGAAAAAGACTTCATGGTCCATCTAGTCTGCCCTTATACTATTTTCTGTATTTTATCTTAGGATGGATCTATGTTTATCCCAGGCATGTTTCCATTCAGTTACTGTGGATTTATCTACCACATCTGCTGGAAGTTTGTTCCAAGGATCTACTACTCTTTCAGTAAAACAATATTTTCTCATGTTGCCTTTGATCTTTCCCCCAACTAACTTCAGATTGTGTCCCCTTGTTCTTGGGTTCACTTTCCTATTAAAAACACTTCCCTCCTGAACCTTATTTAACCCTTTGACATATTTAAATGTTTCGATCATGTCCCCCCTTTTCCTTCTGTCCTCCAGACTCTACAGATTGAGTTCATGAAGTCTTTCCTGATACGTTTTGTGCTTAAGACCTTCCACCATTCTTGTAGCCCGTCTTTGGACCCCTTCAATTTTGTCAATATCTTTTTGTAGGTGAGGTCTCCAGAACTGAACACAGTATTCCAAATGGGGTCTCACCAGCGCTCTATATAGCGGGATCACCATCTCCCTCTTCCTGCTTGTTATACCTCTAGCTATGCAGCCAAGCATCCTATTTGCTTTCCCTACCGCCTGACTGCACTGTTCACCCATTTTGAGATTGTCAGAAATCACTACCCCTAAATCCTTCTCTTCTGAAGTTTTTGCTAACACAGATCTGCCAAACTGCAAATGACAAGTGGAGAAACACTTCTCTCCTGAACGTAGCAGCTTACCGTTCCGGTAGTAGGCCATCACTGCACAGAACCCTCTGCACATCCTCAGAGGGTCATTTCCCCTGTGTAACGCACTTCCAATACGATGCAAACTGGTAGGAAAGGTTAGTGGAAGTCAAGCCTGAGGTGGAGGTCCCACGAGGAAAGGTTGTACAGTATAGTCTGAGGGACAGAAGGAAAAGGGGGGACATGGTCGAAACATTTAAATATATTAAAGGGTTAAATAAGGTTCAGGAGGGAAGTGTTTTTAATAGGAAAGTGAACACGAGAACAAGGGGACACAATCTGAGGTTAGTTGGGGGAAAGATCAAAAGCAACACGAGAAAATATTATTTGATGGAAAGAGTAGTAGATGCTTGGAACAAACTTCCAGCAGACATGGTCGGTAAACCCACAGTAACTGAATTGAAACATGCCTGGGATAAACATAGATCCATCCTGAGATAAAATGCAGGAAATAGTATAAGGGCAGACTAGATGGACCAGGAGGTCTTTTTCTGCCATCAATCTTCTATGTTTCTATGTCGTAAAACAGGCCCTAAATTTACTGAAGAAATGTTTCGCTTAGCAACACGAATTTTAGGGGTTGATCACGGTCGTAAGGCGAGGACCCTCTGCTCCTTTTGCAGCCCTCTCTTATGGTGGGCCCCTTCCTCCTTTTCTTCCATTGTTGCTCTGTCTAACACTGAAGCGCCCCCCCCCCCCAATGCTGTAGTGGACTCTGCTCAGATGGGGGGGGCCTCCTGGGGAGACTGGAGAGAAAGACGTCCCCCCCCCCAAAAAAAGGAGCGAGGCCAGGAGACCACCTGCCCCTTTCCATCTGCCAGGCCAACAGCGTGTCTGGAGGCAGCCTGGCGGTGGAAGCCGATCTTCGTGGGACCGGCCCTGGGGGACCTACTCAACCCCCATCTGGGGGCTCCCCTCTGCTTTCCTTTCCCTCTTTTCTTTTCTCTTCCCTTCCCTTCATTCTTCTTTCCTTCCTCTTCTTTTCTTTCCTCTTTTCTTTCCTTTTTTCCTTTTCCCTTCTTTTCTTCCTTCCTTCCTTCCCTCCATTCCATCTCTGCTTCCTTCCTTCCCTTTCTTTCCTCTTCCCTTCTTCAGCTACTTCCTCCCTATCTTTCCTTTCTTTTTCCCCTACCCTTCCCTCCTTCATCTATTTCCTTTCCTCTTTCCTTACCATCCTCATCTATTTACTTCCTTTCTTTTTCTCCTTCTTTCCTTCATCTCTTCCTTTCCTTACTTTTCTTCCCTTCCCTTCCCTATCTCTTTCCTTCCTTCCTTTCCTTCCTCCCACCCTCCCATCTCTCCCTCCTTGCTTTTTTCCTCCCTTTCCCCTCTCTCCCTCCCAACTCTTTCCTTCCTTCTTTCTTTCCTTCCTTCCTCACCTTCCATTCTTCCTTCCTTCCACTCTCAGATCGTCTCTCCTACCAACCTCCTTCCCCTTCCTTCCTTCTTCTTTCCTTCCTTCCTTCCCTTCCTTCCACCCTCCCATCTCTCCTTCCTTCCTTTTTTCCTCACACCCTCCCAACTCCTTCCTTCCTTCATTCCTTCCTTCCTCCCCCTATTCTCTCTCCTACTTTCTTTTCTTCCACCTTTTGATTAGCTCTCTTTCCTCCCTCCCTCCCTTCCTCTCACCCCTCCCTCCCCATTCATTCATTCATTCATTCATTCATTCATTCATTCATTCATTCAATGAAATTCCTGCACCACCCAACTCCCAAAGGGTTCAGGAAGAGACAGCATCGTAGAACCTGCAGCCGAAGTCTCACTCGCCCCTTAGAACCTGAACTTGCAGCCATAAAATTATTCCAGCTGTTTTTCCTCTGGCGTCATTTCAGGCTAATTGTTCACACATGTCCGGGGGGGGGGGCGGCCCACCAAGTCTCCCATCATCTGAGCTTGGGCAGAATGGGGAGGGGGAGGGGGGGCAACAACATGTGGCAGTGGGGACCCTCCTGCCCCACATCTTCCCCTCCCTAAAATAAAATAAAATAAAATAAAATAAAATAAAATAAAATAAAATAAAATAAAATAAAATAAAATAAAATAAAATAAAATAAAATAAAATAAAATAAAATAAAATAAAATAAAATAAAATAAAATAAAATAAAATAAAATAAAATAAAATAAAATAAAATAAAATAAAATAAAATAAAATAAAATAAAATAAAATAAAATAAAATAAAATAAAATAAAATAAAATAAAATAAAATAAAATAAAATAAAATAAAATAAAATAAAATAAAATAAAATAAAATAAAATAAAATAAAATAAAATAAAATAAAATAAAATAAAATAAAATAAAATAAAATAAAATAAAATAAAATAAAATAAAATAAAAATAAAAATAAAAAATAAAAAATAAAAAATATAAAATAAAAAATAAAATAAAAAATAAAAAATAAAAAATAAAAAATAAAAAATAAAAAATAAAAAATAAAATAAAATAAAATAAATAAAATAATAAAGCAAAGTAAAGCAAAGCAAAACAAAACAAACCTAGAAGATCATCTGCAATAGGAATCTCAAACTCAAGGCCCGGGGGCTGGATGGGGTCTCCGAAGATTTGGGGCAGCTAACAACATATAAAAACAAAGGGTTACAACTGGGTTACTTATATCTCTGGGCTATCAGATGGATATCTGCTGGACCTCCACATTTCTTCTGTGTACGTGTATCTTTGACCAATCAGAGATCACTCTGCACACTCATTAACAGTGCCTCTCCCTCCCACTCTCTCCCACCCTCTCTCCTTTCTTACTCTCTCCCTCCCTTTCTCCTCTCTCTCTCTTGGTCCCCCTCCCTCCCACTCTGTCCCTCTCTCCTTTCTTTCTTTCTTTCTTTCTTTCTTTCTTTCTTTCTTTCTCTCTCCCTCCCTTCCTCCCTCTCTCACTGTCTCTCCCTCCCTCCCTTTCTCCTCTCTCTCTCTTGGTCCCCCTCCATCCTTCCCACCCTGTCCCTCTCTCCTTTCTTTCCTTCTCCCTCCCTCTCTCACTGTCTCTCCCTCCCTCCCTCCCTTTCTCCTCTCTCTCCCTTGGCCCTCCTCCCTCCCTCCCACTCTGTCCCTCTCTCCTTTCCTTCTCTCTCTCTCCCCCTCCCTCTCTCTTTCTCCATTTCCCCTCCCTCCTTTGCCTTCTCTTTCACTCCCTCCCTCCTTCTCCCTTCCCCCTCTCCCTCTCCCTCCATGTTCCCCTTCTCTTTCCCTCCCTCCCTCCCTCTCTCTCTCTCTCTCCCCTCCCTCCCTCTCCCTCCCTCCCAATTGTTCACACAGCAAGCTTTTTCCTACTCCAAATGGCTCTGTCTCCCCTCTGCAACGGGAGGAAGCCAACGGGATTAGAGCCAACAGGAAGAAATTAAGCCTTTTAATCCTTACACCACTTAAAAGCGCTTCCTGGAAATTTTGGGGCTGGCTGGGAATACCTCAAAGGTGTCTGAAACCCTCGGGGGGGGGGGGGGGGGCTTTGCAGCTCAAGCCCTCTTTAAAGTGACCAGTCCCTCCAAGCCGACCTATATTTTCCCCCCAAAGCGTTCCTGTTTGGGAACCCGCCGTAGGACGTGACCCACACTTGTCACAAGCAGAACTGGTGATGCCGAAGCTATTTCTGGATTGGATCACTCCGGCTCTTTAATTGCCTCCATATGACAGGAACTGGCCTTACATGGAGACGTTGAGCGTGCCAGGGGAGCGTGGGGCTCGTAACCAATTTTTCCCACCCTCCCCCCCCCCCCCCCCCCACGAGGACCTCTCGTTCTTCAACGCTGTCAATTTGACTCTCTGCACCCAACAATGAAAGGGGGCTCTGAGCAGCTTCAAGTGGAAGTTTCTGCTTAGCACAGGTGGACAAAAGAGGTAGACTACCCTGAAAGACTAAAAGTGACGGAAAAGAACTTTAAATATGAGCCAGCTGTGTGCAGCAGCTGCAAGAAAGCCCACACAGTTCTAGGCTGCATTAACAGAAGGAGAGAATCAAGATCATGTGAAGGGTTAATACCAATCTAACACACTTTATAAGGCCACAGTGCATTCAGTTTTGGTCCCCACGATGCAAAAAGGATGTTGAGGGTATAGAAAAAGTGCAGAGAAGAGCAACAGCTCACACTAGAGAACCATCTTTCAGCTGTGGCGAGGGGGGCGTTTGCCCAGATTCGCCTGGTGCACCAGTTGCGGCCCGTATCTGGACCGGGAGTCACTGCTCACCCTCACTCATGCCCTCATCACCTCGAGGCTTGACTACTGTAATGCTCTCTACATGGCGCTATCTTTGAAAAGTGTTCGGAAACTTCAGATCGTGCAGAATGCAGCTGCGAGAGCAATCATGGCCTTCCCAAAAATGCCCATGTAACACCAACACTCCGCAGTCTGCATCGGTTGCCGATCAGTTTCCGGTCACAATTCAAAGTGTTGGTTATGACCTATAAAGCCCTTCATGGCACCGGACCAGGGTATCTACGAAACCGCCTTCTGCCGCACGAATCCCAGCGACCGGTCCTTTTCCGGGTCCCGTCAACAAAACGTCGTTTGGCGGGGCCCAGGGGAAGAGCCTTCTCTGTGGCGGCCCCGGCCCTCTGGAACCAACTCCCCCTGGAGATTAGAATTGCCCCCACCCTCCTTGCCTTTTGTAAACTCCAACCCACCTCTGTCATCAAGCGTGGGGGAACTGAGACATCTCCCCCTGCCTATATAGTTCTAGTGCATGATATGACTGTATGTATGGTTTTTTTATATTGGGGTTCCTTGCTTTTAGATTTTTAAATGTATAATTGTTATCTTAGATTTTAATTATTAGATTTGTGAATATATATTGTTTTTGCCACTGTTGTGAGCCGCCCCGAGTCTGCGGAGAGGGTCGGCATACAAATCTAATAAATAATAAATAATAATAATAACAAAGAGGATTAGGGGACTAGAGGCTAAAACATACAAAGAACATTTGCAGGAACTGGGCCTGGCTAGTTTAATGAAAAGAAGAATCAGGGGAGACATCATAGCAGTTTCCCAATATCTCTGCTTAGTGACAGTGACTGAGGCCTGCTGATAGTCATCGCATAGTAGATGCTTGGAACAAACTTCCAGCAGACATGGTGGAAATCCACAGTCACTGAATTTGGGATAAACATAGATCCATCCTAAGATAAAATACAGGAAATAGTATAAGGGCAGACTAGATGGACCATGAGGTCTTTTTCTGCCATCAATCTTCTATGTTTCTATGATAAGTGGAACCTATTGTTGGCCCAGACACACACATACGTAAACACAAAAACCTCAGGAAACTTCTCCTTTCCTTCTGGGGCTCAATGTTTATTTGTGCTGGGAGACAGAAAGCAGAATTATGTCAGGAACGGTTGGTTTTACCGGCTGTTTTGGAGGCAACACTGCACGCCAGTCAGGGGAAACCAAGAGGGGCTCGTATAACTGTTTCTGTGTTTATTTTGGGGACATAACGCGAGGAAGGTGTAAGGGGGTGAGAGACGGCTTTGCACATCTGGAAAGGAGATTTTGTTCGGATCAAAAAATAGCTGGGGACCAGTGGGTGTTTTATTTTGGGTTTTATTCTGGATTTTGGGGGAGGGTGAGACAGGTGCAAGGAAAGGAGGGGGCCACTGATGTTGCTCCTACGGGTTCGGTCAAGTTTGCATAAACGGTAAATAGTTTTGATTTTTTTAATTCTTTTTTTTTTCCCTTCTGGGCTCTGGGTATGTTTTTCCTATTGCAGTAAATGAGATTGAATGTGTATAATTTTAGAAGAGCTGTGCGTGCGTGTGTGTGTGTACATATACTTTATATAGTAGATAATGCATATTTTTGTGTGTCTGTGTGTAATATGTATGTACACATATGGCCTATATACATAGAATTAAAGAGTATATTTTGGAGGTTCAGTAATAGTAAATTACTGATAGGGAATTTGTATCTCTTTGGGGCGAGGAGAGGCCAGGCACCATAACCTAACCCTAACCCAAACCCTTGACGTGAGTGACCCCAACTTGGCCACCTTTAAGCCAGTCACATGACCTTTAAGCCACCACCTCAGCCAGTTGATCGTCAAGCCATTCCCACCTGGTCACAATGCCACAGGGAGGAGGAGGATTAGGATTAGTATTAGTATTATTAGTATTAGTATTATTAGTATTATTAGTATTATGTCAACACAACACAGCCAATGAGATCACTATGCTGGATTATTACTTATTATTATTATTATTATTACTACTTATTATTATTATTATTATTATTATTATTATTATTATTATTATTTCAATACAACACAGCAAACGAGATCACTATGCTGGATTTCGTATTTCATCACCAATCGGGCGCTTCCCAAGCACCCAGGACTGTGTGATGTAGCGGCGAATTATGTTTGCCGATCCCAGTAAAGTGGCCTTTTGCAATTGACAGGTGGAGATTTTGTCAATTCCGATGGTTTTCAAATGTCCGCTGAGATCCTTTGGCCCTGCGCCCAGCCTGCCAAGTACCACTGGGACCACTTTCACTGGCTTATGCCAGAGTCGTTGCAGCTCGATTTTTAGATCTTCATATTTCACTAATTTCTCTAGCTGCTTCTCCTCAATTCTGCTGTCTCCTGGGATTGCGATGTCAAGGATCCATACTTTCTTTATTATTATTATTATTATTATTATTATTATTATTTATTAGATTTGTATGCCGCCCCTCTCCGTAGACTTGGGGTGGCTCACAGCAATAATAAAAACAATGTACAATAACAAATCTAATATTTAAAAATATCTAAAAAACCCTTATTTCAAACAAGACATACACACAAACATACCATACATAAATTATATAGGCCTGGGGGAGATATCTCAATTCCCCTATGCCTGGCAGCAGAGGTGGGTTTTAAGGAGTTTACGAAAGGCAAGGAGGGTGGGGGCGATCCTAATCTCCGGGGGCAGCTGGTTCCAGAGGGTCAGGGCCACCAAAGAGAAGGCTCTTCCCCTGGGTCCCGCCAGACGACACTGTTTAGTCGACAGGACCCGGAGAAGGCCAACTCTGTGGTACCTAACTGTTCACTGGGATTCGTGCGGCAGAAGGCAGTCCCGGAGATATTCTGGTCCGATACAAGTAACAAGAGTAGTGATGGGCGAACCCAATGGTGTTTGGGTTCGGCAAGCTCGAGGCTGACTCAACGTTCCATCAAGGATTAGCTCAATCCTAGGTGATATTCCATGGTATTCCAGTACTACAGGACACTAAAGCTGACAGCTAGATCTGCAGGTCAGCGGTTCAAGTCTCATCACTGGCTCCAGGTTGACTCAGCCTTCCATCCTTCTGAGGTGGGTAAAAGGAGGACCCGGATTGTAGGGGCAATATGCTGGCTCTGTTAAAAAAACAAGTGCTATTACTAACATGTTGTAAGCCGCCCTGAGTATAAGGAGAAGGGCGGAGTTTAAAAAAATCGAATAAATAAATAAATAAATAAATAAATAAATAAATAATGTTGCCATATAAGGTAAAAGAAGATTTTAAGCATGTTAACCAGTAATGAATGCTGAGTCATAGGGAGTAAATTGCAACCTGATTGGGCCAGAGCATTATAAAATGTAAAGCACCTTTACAATGGGTGCAGTGTTTTTGGATGGTTGTTAGTTGGGTGGCTGAAGCAATTTGAGCGGGAGTTAAATATTGAGTTAGAGCTGTGGTGTTGATATGGAGAAACCTGTATTTATTTGTTTGTTTGTTTGTATTTATTGTTTGTTTGTTTGTTTGTTTGTTAGAGTTGGAAGGGACCATGCAGGTCATCAAGTCCAACCCCTTGCCTGAGCAGGAAACCCTACAACACACCAGCCAAATGGAAGTCCAATCTTCTCTTGAAAGCGTCCAGAGCTGGGGAGTTCACAACCTCCACCGTCAAGCCGTTCCACTGGTTGATCGCTCTGACCGTCAGGAAGTTCTTCCTTATTTCCAGGTTGAATCTCTCCTTGGTCAGCTTCCAGCCATTGTTCCTCATCCGGCCCTTTGGTGCCCTGGAGAATAGAGTGCCCCCCTCCTCACTGTGGCAATCCCTCAAATACCTGTATATTGCTATATCATGTCCCCTCTGGCCCTCCTTTTCTCTAGGCTATCCATGCCCAGTTCCCGCAATCTCTCATCATAAGTCTTGGTTTCAAGTCCCCTAATCATTTTGGTTGCTCTTTTCTGCACCTTCTCCAGAGTTTCAATGTCTCTTTTGAGATGGTGGCCAGGACTGGATGCAGTACTCCAGATGTGGTCTGACCAGGGCGTAGTAGAGTGGTATTAATATTTCCCTGTTCTTGGAGTGTATTCCCCTATTGATGCAGCTTAGGATTGTGTTGGCTTTTTTGGCCGCTGCTGCACATTGCTGGCTCATGTTTAGTTGATTATCCACCAAGACTCCGAGATCTCTTTTGCAGTCACTACTGCTAAGTGGGGTTTCTCCCAGGCTGTATGTATGTCTAGGTTTTTTTTTTACCAAGGTGAAGGACTTTGCTCTTGTCGACGTTGAACATCATGTTGTTATTGGGGGCCCATCGTGTTAATCTGTCCAGATCTTTCTGAATTGTGAATTTTCTACTAAAGTGTCTTTGTTATTTATCTGAACTGGTTCCTGAATTGCTACACTATAAATTCTGGTATCTAGACAAGTCCTATCTCAATATATCCAGACACATCCCTCCAAGGTTGGTCAAATGAGGACCCAGGCTGTTGTTGTTGTTGTTGTTGTTATTATTATTTATTAGATTTGTATGCCGCCCCTCTCCGTAGACTCGGGGCGGCTCACAACAGTGATAAAAACAACACATGGTAACAAATCTAATAATTTAAAATCTAAAGAAACAGTTTTTACATTAAAAAGTCTAAAAAGAAAACCCCAATATATAAAATACATACACACAGTCATATCATGCACAAAACTACACAGGCAAGGGGAGATGTCTCAGTTTTCCCAAGTCTAACGACAGAGGTGGGTTTTAAGGAGTTTACGAAAGGCAAGGATAGTGGGGGCAGTCCTAATCTCTGGGGGGAGTTAATTCCAGCGGGTTGGAGCTGCCACAGAGAAGGCTCTTCCCCTGGGTCCCGCCAGACGACATTGTTTAGTCGACGGGACCCAGAGAAGACCAACTCTGTGGGACCTAACTGGTCGCTGGGATTCGTGCGGCAGAAGGCGGTCTCGCAGGTATCCTGGTCCGGTGCCATGAAGGGCTTTATAGGTGATGACCAACACTTTGAATTGTGACCGGAAACTGATCGGCAACCAATGCAGACTGCGGAGTCTTGGAGTAACATGGGCATATTTGGAAAAGCCCATGATTGCTCTCGCAGCTGTATTCTTCATGATCTGAATTTTCCGAACACTCTTCAAAGGTAGCCCCATGTTGGGGGTTGTTGGGGGCAAGAGGCTGATTCTGTAACTGCTTAGAGAGGGCTGTAGAGGCACTATGAAGTGGTATACACGTCTAAATCCTATTGCTATTGCTATCCAGATGTAGTTAGAGAGGCCGTGTCATGCTGGGGCGTGAGACAGAGCCAATGTGGTCTGCTTCTGAAGAAGCCAAATTGAAGGCCCGATCCTGATCCTAATCCTTGTTTATGTTGGGTGGTTGACCTGCAGGGAGGCGGGGAGGAGGGGTCTCTAATAATTGGGCTGGTCCTTCTTGCCAAGTTGCTTGCTCTTTCTCAGAGAGTTTGTGGAGGGTCTCTCAACCAAATGATTCTGTAATTTCCTGGTAGATATTTTTAACCAGAAGAATAAACACGAGGAATGAGCTTTTAATGGCTGGAAGATCAGGAATAAATCCCCAGCAGAGGCCAGTGCGAAAGCAGCCGACCTCCAGCCAACGTGCTTTGGCGACAATGGGAACTAGAATAGAATAGAAAAACAGAGCTGGAAGGGACCTTGAAGGTCTTCTAGTCCACCCCCCTGCTCAGGCTGGAAACCCGATATCATTTTAGACAAAGGGTTGTCCAACCACTCCTTAAAAACTTCCAGTGTTGAAGCATTCACAACCTCTGGTGGCAAGCTGTTCCACTGGTTAATTGTTCTCACTGTCAGGAAATTTCCTTCTCTCCTTGATTAGTGTTCATCCATAGCTTCTTGTCCTGCTTTGGAGAATAGCTTGATAGGTAGTCCTCAAAATGATCCCCAAAGTCCCAGTTTCGGGAACAAGGCACCATGGGTGGGTTCTTATTTTCTTCACTGCCTCTTCGCTTCCTGACACAATGCACGGGCGCATATGTGTTGTGTGCACACACAGTGCAAAAAACCCTAGCTTCTGCACATGTGCAGAAGCAAAAAATAAGATTGAATTGAACTGAATTTACCGTATTTTTCAGAGTATAAGACACACCCTTTTCCTCCCTAAAAGAGGCTGATAATTTGGGTGCGTCTTATACTCTGTGTCGTGGTTAGCTCTGGCCCAGCTCCTGCCCCAAGGACTTTGGATGTGGGGGAGACATCCACATGCTGAAGGCCTGTTTTGCCCCCGGTGGAATCTGCTGATGAAGGCTCCTCTGACCAAGAAGACATGAGTGACAGGGAGGAGGAGAGCGTGGCAGACAGCTCAGAAGGAGATCAATTCTCTAGCTCCTCCTTGGATTCAGAACAAGAGTTAATGATACAGCCACGCATGCGGAGAGCGATGCATAGGCAACAACAACTGAGAGATTATTATCAAAGAAAATGAGGCCACCTGTGGTTGGGTGGGGCTGTGGTCATTAGTGAGGCTGCTATAAAGAGCAGCCTGTGGGTTTGGCCATTGTGGAGGATTACCTGATCGTTATGTTTCGTGACTGCTTTACTGACTTTGACCTTTGTGTGCTGATTTTTCCCCGCTTTGAAACTAAACCAGAGCAAAGTGTGTTTTACTTTGTGAAAGAAGGAGGACTGTGAATTACCTCACAGCTGCAAGCTAAGTATCTCAGAACTGATAAGGGACTTGTACAAATTACCAGTTTGGTTGGAGACGAGGGCTCTTTGCTATCCCAAAAGAGGGCTTGGTTTAAGTGAATTTTCATTATAAAGAACATTGTTTTGAATTTTCAAACGTGTGTGTGTCTGAAATGTGTACCTGTGAATTTTTGGGAGGATTCTACCAGAGAGCCCGACAGCTTCAGGTCAGGTCAGCTTCCTCCTTCAGAAGTAGATCCTCGATGAGGAGAGCTTTATTTACGACTGACATGGCATCGAATAGCAACAGCCTGAATCCAGGGTCTGGATTTCGCTCATCACCACTACCCCAAACTGAGCTCATGGGGCCGGAAAAGGGATCGCTTTCAAGCAGCGAGCTCTCATTCCCCGAGAGCAGCCTACCCCATGTCTCCCGCCATATCTGCCTCTCCCCAGCAGAACCGGAAGTCAATAGGAATTGACTAGCAACACCCCTTCAGAACAAAAGGCCACACTTGGAATTCTGCATTCAGTTTTGGTCACCACGATGCAAAAAGGATGTTGAGACTCTAGAAAGGGATTTTCTAGAGCAGGTGACGGGATTTGCTGGCCGCGGGGCAAAATATGTAGCTTGCAGGCACAAAGGCTGACCATAAATGGAGAGCCATCCTCGGATCTGAGGAGGGAGGGAGGGAATCAAGGTCAACTTTCCAGAGAAAAGGGCCAATCACTCTGGCTTTCCCAAAACCAGAGAGGAGAATGCAAAGCTCCCTTGGCTATTGTCACACAGGCTGAATGAGTGCATTCCACAACTAAGAGATAGCACACACACATACACACACACCAGTCTAAAGCCACCGGCTGCCCCTCCCTCATTGGCCAGAATTGGAGGAATGATGGATGGCCTGTGAGCTCATGAACACACCAACAACAACAAAAAAATCCAGGCTTTGCTTGGCTGATCTGGAGGCTTTTAAAGAATCCTCCGTGAATATTTACTTATAAGCCAACTTACACAAACACACACACACACAAAGAGAGAGAGAGAGAGAGCAGCTCTGTGAATGGTGCTAACAGATTTTCTTCAAGCTAAATTTGTGGAAATTAAAAGAGAGGATGCAATGATTAGCTTGAAATGGGATAGCGCAGTGATGGTAAATCTATGGCACAGGTGCCACGGCTGGTACTCGGAGCCATATCTGCTGTCACACAAGCCGTTGCCCTAGCTCAGCTCCAACATGCATGTGTGTGCTAGCCAGCTGATTTTTGGCTCCACAGAGACTCTGGGAGGGTTTTTGGCTTCCAGAGAGCCTTCAGGGGGATGGGGGAGGGCGTTTTTACCCTCCCCTGGCTTCAGGGAAGACTTTGGAGTCTGGGGAGGGCAAAACACGAGCCTACTGGGCCCACCAGAAGTTGGGAAACAGGCCGTTTCAAGCCTCTGGGCCCCCAGGGAGTGGGGAAGCTGGTTTTGCTCTCCCCAGGCATTGAATTATAGGTGTGGGCAGTCACACATGCGTGATAGTGCGCACACACACTCTTTTAGCACCCAAGGAAAAAAAGGTTTGCTATCACTAAAATAGGGTTTCCTGTCCGAGCAGTGGACTAGACTAGAAGACCTCCAAGGTCCCTTCCAACTCTGTCTGTTCTGTGCCATTCTATCCTCTATCTACTCTCTACTGTCTTCTCCTCTCCTCTTCTCTTTCCTTCCCTTCTCTTCCCATCATTCTATTCTATTCATTCCAATATTTTCTCTTCTATTCCATTCCTATTTTCTATTCTACTTTCTACTCTGCCCTGCTCTGCTCTTCAAAATAGATCTCCCAAGAACATAAAATCAAAGAACCACACTGAAGAATTCCCCCTTTTTAAATGTAGTTAGTTCCCTTTTCTCTTTGCAGAATAGGTACTGAGTCTACCTGGGCATTTGGGTGCAAATACAAACATATAATATTAAAGTACTAAATGCAGAAAGACAAAACAGAGAGAGAGAGAGAGCAGCTCTGTGAATAGTGCTTACAGATTTTCTTCAAGCTAAATTTGTGGAAATTAAGACAGAGGATGCAACAATTTGCTTGAAATGGGGTAGAGTTTCCTGCCTGAGCTGGGGTTGGACTAGAAGACCTCCAAAGTCCCTTCCAACTCTGTCTGTTCTGTTCTGTTCTGTTCCATTCTATTCTATTCTTCATTCCAGTAATATTCTATTCTATTCTATTCTATTCATTCCAATACTATTCTATTCTATTCTTCACTACAATATTATTCTATTCCATTCCATTCCGTTCTGTGCTGTTCCATTCCTATTTTCTATTCTACTTTCTACTCTGCCCTGCTCTACTCTACTCTTCAAAACAGATCTCCCAAGAATGTAAAATCGAAGAACCCCACTGAAGAATTTTCTCTTTTTTTCAAAAAGAAAAACAAAAAACAACTTGCCCAATAAATGTTAAGAACTGTATATATTTAAATAGATACATATCTGGTGTCAAATATTTCCTTTTCTTTTAAATGGATGTATGAGACATCGATATATGTTAAAATTAGACTGGCTTTCTTAAAATCTTCTTATTTTGATTTCTTCAACACTTTCTCTTATTTATTTATAATTTAAAATATTAGATATAAGGAAATGAAATACTGAGAATACTTCTAGTTCATAATTCCAATGCAGATCTACCGTACACCCGCCCACCTTTTCCTTTCTTTTGTTCTTCTCTTCCTTCCTTCTTTCTTTCTTTCTTTTTCCTTCTTTTTCTTTCTGTTTGTCTGTATGTTTGTCTGCTTGTTTGTTTGTCTGTTTCTGTTTACTGTTAAATGCATATTGTCTAGACCATAATTTGACATATAATGTTTGTTTTTAATCTCCAAATTACCCAATTCTCTTATTTTTTTTCTTTCTCCTTGTATCTCGACATGTCTACACTGTTATTTGCAATTAAATGTATTTATTGCATTTATCTTTGTAAATAAAAACTTTATTAAAAAAAATTAAAAAACGAATTTTCTCTTTTTAAATGTAGTTAATAGGTACTGAGTCTACCTGGGCATTTGGGTGCAAATACAAACATATAAACATATAATATTAAAGTGCTAAATGCAGAAAGACAAAAGGACAGAGAGAGAAAGAGAGAGAGAGAGAGAGCAAAGAAATGGAACGAAATCCAATCTCAGAAATCAAGCACAGATCCACAGATTTTTCTATTTTCAAAGGCCAAGAATCAACAATAACAACGACAAAAATACAGACCATGTATTTATTCAGCACGATCCAAACCCCAATGATGGAGGGAGGGGGGCGCAAAATAACCTCTCCTTGCAGTTCAGCTCAATTACTGCATGAAAACATCCTGTTATTTCCTTGGCGACAGATCGCACATCGTCGGTCCGTGCCTTCGTCCGAGTTATTTTGGGAGCTTCCCTAAGGAATTACCAGGTGGTGTCCCATCCAGGTGGTGACCTAAGTTAACCCAGCTTGGTTTTGGGATGTTCACCCAAGATGAACCAGATGTGACCACCAGCTCTAGATCAAATTTCTGGGTATGGCCTTACAAAGGCTTTATCGAATGGTATTAGTACCTCCCTTGATCTAGATTGTATCCCTCTGTTAATGCAATTTAGGATTGCATTGACTTTTTTGGCCACTGCCCCACACTATTGGCTCATATTTACCTAGTTGTCCACTAAGACTCCAAGATCCCTCTCACAGTTACTGCTAATAAGCTTGGTTTCACGTCATATATATGTGTACTTTTGGTTTTTCTTGCCCTAAGTGTAGGTTTTGCTTTTCTCTACATTGAATTTCATTTTGTTAGACAGGGCCCTGGGTTCAAGTCTGTTGAGATCCATCTGGATCTTGCTTCTTGTTCTACCCTGAGGTGATTTGGAGAATAGCTTTACCCCTTCCTCTCTGTGGCAGCCCCTCAAATATCTATCTATCTATCTATCTATCTATCTATCTATCTATCTATCTATCTATCTATCTATCTATCTATCTATCTATTTGATTTGTATGCCACCCCTCTCCATAGACTCAGACACAGACATATTGGAAGACTGCGGTCCTGTCTCCCCTGGTCCTTCTTTTCATTAAACTAGCCATGCCCAGTTCCTGCAATTGTTCTTCATATGTTTTAGCCTCCAGCCCCCTAATCACCTTAGTTGCTCTTCTCTGCACTTTTTCTAGACTCTCAACATCCTTTTTGCATCGTGAAGACCAAAACTGAATGCAGAATTGCAGGTGTGAGCTAACTAAAGCTTTTGATCTTGATTAAGTCCCTCTGTTAATGCAATTTAGGATTGCATTGACTTTTGGGGCTGCTGCAGAACACTGCAGGCTGATATTTAGTTTGCTGTCCACTAAGACTCCAAGAACCCTCTCACAGTTACTGCTATTATGCCTGGTTTCACCCAGTTTATATGAGTACTTTTGGTTTTTCTTGCCTAAGTGGAGGACTTCATGTTTCTCTACATTGAATTTCATTTTGTTAGATAGGGCAAGTGAAGGGCTACCAAAATATTTACTACCACACTGTGGACACCCTGCATAAGTAACACTCCGAGTTCTCAGAGAGGGGTGGCATACGAATCTAATAAATGATGATGATGATGATGACTATTATTATTATTAATAATAATAATAATAATAATAATAATAATAATAATAATAATCTTTCAGTGCAAATTGGGTGCTCTGGGTTGGAGCTCCATTTTCGCTACCCCACTGCATCCCTCCCCCATCTGGGCAGCAGCCCACCCCTGGATAGGGCCCAGGGTTTAAGTCTGGCAAGATCCATTTGGATGTTGAACCTACCTTCTGGGGTCTTAGCCGGGGTGGCGCAGTGGTTAGAGTGCAGCACTGCAGGCTCCTTCAGCTAACTGCTAGCTGTAGTTCAGCAGTTCAAATCTCACCACTGGCTCCAGGTTGACTCAGCCTTCCGTCCTTTAGAGGTGGGTAAAATGAGGACTCAGATTGTCAGTTCTGTAAACTGCTTAGAAAGGGCTGTAAAAACACCATGAAGCGTCATATAAGTCTAAATGCTATTGCTATTCATGTCATTTTAGTATCATCCACAAATTTGGTAAGTTCATAGGAAGCGAAAAGATATGAAGAACAGTTGCAGGATTTGGGTTTGGCTAGCCTAGTGAAAAGAAGGACCGGGGTGATATGACAGCAGTGTTGCAATATTCGAGGGGCTACCACCAAGAAGATGGAGTCAAACTATTTTCCAAAGCAGCAGAAGGCAGGACATATCTCATATATCTTATATATCTTCTCTTCTATACCTACCCTGTTTCCCCGATAGTAAGACACCCCCGATTGTAAGACGTATCGGGGGTTTCAGGGGGGTCGGCTAATATAAGCCATACCCCGAAAGTAAGACATATGTCTTACTTTCGGGGAAACACGGGGGTATTGCCGGGGGGGGGGAGCCCGATGACATCGCTTCCAAGCTCCCCGCGCGCCCCTCGCCTTCGCCTCGTCGCGGCGCCACCGCCTCTTCCCCGGCTTGGCAAAGTGAAGGACGGCGCTGGTCTGAAGCGAGCCGAGCGGGCGGCGGCTTGCAGCGAAGGCGCTCGTCCCAGCAACCGAGTCCTGCCGAGGCTCGGCTGCAAGCGGCCAGCGAGGCCGACCAGCTCCGAGGCGAGCGGCCGGAGCTGCGCCCTCCTTCGCCTGCCTCCTTTCCGGCAGGCAGGTGGGGCTGCCCAACTGCGCAGAGCGGCTCCTCCCCTCCAGACACACGCTTCCCCGACACGCGTCTGTGGCTCCACGCGTGCACGCCGCTTGGAGCCCTGAGGTTGAACTTGGAAAAGGGCTCACGAGGCTCCTGTCCCGCGGCTGCCCTTCTGGACTCTGGGGAGATGCCTTCGGGAACGCGACCCTTTCAATTTTTTTCCAATGTAAGACATACCCCGAAAGTAAGACGTAGTGGGGCTTTTGGGGGTAAAAAGAAAGTAAGACACTGTCTTACTTTCGGGGAAACACGGTATATCTTTTTCTGCTATTCTCTCATAGTTAAATTTCACTCCTTTATTTTCTCCTTTATTCCCCCTTTAATACATTCTACCTGATTATATCCTCTATAACCCCCATTGTATGTTATTGTGTATTGGACAAAAGAAAGAAAGAAAGAAAGAAAGAAAGAAAGAAAGAAAGAAAGAAAGAAAGAAAGAAGAAAGAAAGAAAAGCAACTTGTCCTGCCTTCTGTCTGTTTTTAATAGGGAAATGAACACAAGAACAAGGGGGCACAATCTGAGGTCAGTTGGGGGAAAGATTAGAAGTAATGTGCGAAAATATTATTTTACTGAAAGAGTAGTAGATCCTTGGAATAAACGTCCAGCATACGTGGTTAGTAACTGAATTTAAACATGCCTGGGATAAACATATATCCATCCTAAGATAAAATACAGGAAATAGTATAAGGGCAGACTAGATGGACCAGGAGGTCTTTTTCTGCCGTCAATCTAGAACTGCCAAACAGCAGGATAAGAATCATCAATCCCAATAAAGAAAGTTTGTAACAATCTCTCTCTCTCTCTCTCTCTCCCTATTTGAACAGGTTCAGCAAGACGTAGGTTTCTAAAGCCGAACGCTGAAAGAAATATAAACTTTTAGATGTGATCATTTTAGTCCATGGGCAGAATTCTAGTCCATACATGGCTTTTAGGTTAAATAAAATCAGGGTCTGCGTTGTTTGTTAAAAGCTATTTTTGACATCCATGCATACTCTCATAGCTCAGCCTGCCAATCTTCTAAAGGAATTATGTATATTTTCCACCAAAAAAAAAAAAGCATAAAATCTCTTAATAGCTGATTCGCTCTACCCAGCCAAGTTCATGGGCTTCGTAGAACCACAAGGCTTAAACAGATTAACAGAGTTGGAGGGAATCTTGGAGGTCATCCCCAACTTGGGCATCCTCTTCGATCCACAGCTGAATTTATTTTATTGATTGATAGATTGATTGATTTTGTCCAATACACAAGGAGGGTTTTAGTGGGTATACATGTAGTAAAATACATAATGAAGATTATAGAGGATATACTCATAGTAAAATATATCTAAGAAAGAATAGAAGAGAAGATATAGGAATAAAACATATCAATGAAAGAATAGAAGAAGAGATATAGGAATAGTATAGGAGATATAGGAGAGCAATAGGACAGGGAGTTGGGGGCCACTCCATCTCTCTCCCCACTCCCCACTTGGCTGGAAGGGACTCAGGGTACCCCCGTGGTCTGGGGAGTCGGAGTCCTACATCCTCTTCCTCCCTGTTTCTCCCTCCTTGCCCAGCTGAGCTGCCTTTCGCCCCCTCCCAAGCCAGGCAAAGGGGTCACATCCGCTTCTCCAGCCTCGGAGCAGCATAGCCTATTTTGGGAAGACCCCCCACCCCAACAGCACACGTCGGGCACGAGGGGCAACGGTGCCCGTGACATTTACAAGGTGATGAGCTGATGGATTCCATCTGGAGAGGATGCCGGCGGGCAGCGGTTTCAACCGGGAAACAGTGACAATGTGGTTATCTCCACGAGGCTGGTAGGAGGTGAGATGGGCATTGTCAGGCTTTGGACATTGATAATGAACCCCGTGATAACCCTGCCTGGTTTATTTCACACCTCTCCCCTTGTGTAAAGCAGAAACAGAGGCCTCCATCTATGTGCCACTTACCGGCTGCTATCTGCAGGGGAGAAGTTGGGAGAGATGGGAACTGTAGTCTATTTACTTATTTATTTATTTTATTAATTGGGTTTATTTTATTTTACTTTAAGATATTTATTGATTTTTTTCAGTTTTAAAAACAATACATAATCTTATTTACAGGTGAATCAACATTTTTATCTATATTGTCTTTTAATTGTCCTTGTACATCTTGTTTTATTATTTATTATTATTTATTTATTTATTTTTATTTATTAAATTTGTATGCCGTCCCTCTCCGAAGACTCGGGGCGGCTAAGAACAATGAAAAGACAATGTAAAACAAATCTAATATTAAAAATAATCTAAAAAACCCCAATTTAAAGAACCACTCATACATACAAGCATATCTTGTATAAATTCTATAACCCTAGGGGGAAGTGAAATTTCAATTCCCCCATGCCTGACGACAGAGGTGGGTTTTAAGGAGCTTGCGAAAGGCAAGGAGGGTGGGGGCAACTCTGATATCTGGGGGGAGCTGGTTCCAGAGGGTCGGGGCCGCCACAGAGAAGGCTCTTCTCCTGAGTCCCACCAAACGACATTGCTTAGTCGATGAGACCCGGAGAAGGCCAACTCTGTGGGGCCTAACCGGTCACTGGGATTCGTGCGGCAGAAGGCGGTCCAGTGATTATCTTGAGTTTCTTTTTTTTAGTCCATAAATACCATTTTGTCCAGATTGCATAATACAGTAGTCCGAATCTTTTTGATTATTTAGTTCCATAGTCAGTCTGTCCATCTCCGCACACTCATATATTTTCTTGATAATCTCTTTGTCCTCGGTTAGTTGTGGATTTTTCCATTTCTGCGCGAATACGATCCTTGTCGCTGTTATTATATGCAGGATTAAATATTTAACATTTTTGGTATAAGACCCTCTCATAATACCAAGTAAAGAGAATTCTGTTGTACAGTGATCCCCCGCTCGTTGCGAGGGTTCCGTTCCAGGAGCCCCCGCAACGAGCGGGTTTTCGCGAAGTAGCGATGCGGAAGTAAAAACACCGTCTGCGCATGTGCAGACGGTGTTTTTACTCCCACAGCGCTAGCGAGGAGCCGAAGATTGGGGGCGGGGCGGCTGTTTGCCGCCGGCATGGAGGGCTTCCTAGCAGCCCCCCAAACCCGGGTTGGGGGTCCGGGGGGCGCTGGCTCTCGGCGGTTTTGAGCTGAGTCCGGAAGCGAATTCGCTTCCGGACTCAGCTCAAAAGCGCCGATAGCAAGCGGCAAGGAACGGCTTGTCTCGGCGCTTTCGAGCTGACCGGACTCAGCTCGAAAGCGCCGAGACAAGCCGTTCCTTGCCGCTTGCTATCGGCGCTTTTGAGCTGAGTCCGGGAGCGAATTCGCTCCCTGACTCAGCTCAAAAGCGGCGAGAATGAACGGCGTGGGCGGGCGAAGGGCGGGCGGCAGCGAGGAGTTTGCGTGGGCGGTGGGGAAACTCCTCGCTGACGCCAGCAAGAGGGGGAAGACCCAGGGAAGCCGCTGCCATCTACGCATGCGTGCCCGGCACGCATGCGTAGATGGTATTTTTGACTTCCGGGTTGAAAAATAGCGAAGTACCCTGTTCGCAATGGTTGGGGACGCAATAAACGGGGGATCACTGTATAGTCTATTTATTTATTTATTTATTTATTCGATTTTTATGCCGCCCTTCTCCTTAGACTCAGGGCGGCTTACAACATGTTAGCAATAGCACTTTTTAACAGAGCTAGGCTATTGCCCCCACAATCCGGGTCCTCATTTTACCCACCTTGGAAGGATGGAAGGCTGAGTCAACCTTGAGCCGGTGATGAGATTTGAACCGCTGACCTTCAGATCTATAGTCAGCTTCAGTGGCCTGCAGTACAGCACTCTACCTGCTGCGCCACCCCGGCTCATGTTTGTTGTGTTTGTTATTTGATGCAACCAATTGCTCACTTTTTTCCAGTATTTTTTCGTCTCTGGACATGACCACCATAAATGAAAGAAGGTGCCTTGTGTTTTATTACATTTCCAACATATTTAACTATTATTTTTATGTTTTAGCTAATCTTCTTGGTGGAAGATGCCAACGATATTACATAGTTCTGACAGAGCTCTCCCACTCACCCACTAGCGGTGGGTTCTAAGTCATCTCGTTGCCGGTCTGCTTCTTCCCGCAGCGTATGGCTGTGCCCCATGGGATGTGCATGCACAGGGCCAAAAAATCCAGGGAAAAAGCCAAAAACAAGATAGTGACACCCTACACAGCACCTGGAACTTGACTTCTGCACATACTCAGAAGAAAAAAAAATTAAAAAGATTGCAGTGCCCATGGACCGGCATTGACCAAACCGATTCTGTGGCATGATCATGACATCCCCAGCCAATTGTTACCGATTCGGGCAAACCGGTCCAAACCGGTCCGAATCCACCTCTGCCACCCACCCATTTATGGAATCAATCGATCTTTCTGATTTCTCCGAGTCTTTTTTTCCGCTGTTTCTTAATTGCCTTTTATAATTCAGATGGTTTCAGTCTTTGCTTGGTTTATAATGGCATTTTAATTCTGCATGTGTTTTTATTCAGGATGTCATCATCATTATTATTATTTTGAAGGCCTTTTGTTGTACCGTAAATGGCCCAGAATGTTTCAGCTACCGGGCAGATTTAAACATGTCAAGCAATAAAATTAAAGCGAGGGGTGGTTGTTGACTTCTAGCGGTTTCTTTGGGGATGGACCGTGAGTTTGGAGATGATTCAGTTTCCAGAGGCCTTTTCTGGAGTCCTGTATTAAATCCAGATTTCCTATGGGCTCAAAACATCTGAAAACATCTCTATTTTTTATCGGTGGTGATTTGTTTAACAAGCTTGGAGAAGAAACCACCACCAACATCGACCACCAATATTTTCCACCATTTCTAACGCAGTATCTGTTTTTCTATAGCAGAAAGTAACATTCGCAGCGGTTCAGAGGCAGCTATAGGACGATCTAAGTTTTCCCCTGCCAATCTTGGCAATTTTAAGAAGGGACGACTCCAACTCCCAGAATTTCCCTGTCCAAGGTAGAAAAATACTGATTTATTTGAAAAACCACTTGCTTTTGTAGCCAAGACGATTAGGAACTTGAGCAGTAGAGTTGCAGTGGTTAAAATGCAGCACTGCAGGCTAACTCTGCCAATTGCCAAGAGTTCAATCCTGACTGGTTCAAGGTTGATTCAGCCTTCTGTTCCTTCCAAGGTAAAATGAGAACCCAGATTTTTTATTATTATTATTATTATTATTATTATTATTATTATTATTATTAATTAGATTTGTATGCCGCCCCTCTTCGAAGACTCGGCGCAGCTCACAGAGTAGATACAGACATAAATATGTAGCACCAATCTAATAATTTAAAAAACTAAAAATCCTAATATAATACACAATCATACAGTCCAATCACACCATACATTATGATTATCTAGGCCCTCAACAGTCTATGTTCTATTGTTATAACTTCTCTTCTATTCTTTCTTAGATGTATTTTACTATGAGTATATACTCTATAACCTTCATCATGTATTTTACCACTAAAACCCTCATTGTGCATTGGACAAAATCAATCACTCAATCAATCAATCAATCAATAAAATAAATAAAAACCCGATTACTAAAGTCGTATTTTTTACAGTCAATCTTGGAGCGGGGATTTTAACTACCCTGGCATCGACTGGGAGACCAACTCTGCACCAAGCGGAAGATCCAACAGGTTCCTAACAAACCTAGCAGACAATTTGCTACCCAAAAAGTAGAGAAGGGAAACAAGCACTTAATTCTCACTAACAGAGATGAAAGAGAGGCTCCGGTGAGAGGGAGGTGAGGGGGTAAGGATGAGTGCAGGCAGCCCAAAAGACACAACCTTCCCCTCTCCCCCGGGCACAGCAGAAACAACAAAAACTTTTTTAAAAAAATGATTGTCCCAACTTGTCGGCATAAAGGCAGGACTGTTGTAGCCTGAATGGGTCCTTTGTGAGCCAGGACAAATGGCAATCCATTGGTTGCGTAAAGAGTGGCAGCTCTGGATCGAAGCCTAAATATATATATTGCGTTAGGGTTTGGGGGGGGCGACAAAAAATGTTCAAAGATAACATGACCTCCTAATCCCCCCCCAGCCTGGCAACTCCTGCCTTCCCCTCTCCTCCGTTGTTCCCAGAGTCTTTACCCTGATCTGACCTCACCCCAGACCTCTGAGTGCCCCCCAGGATGGGCACTGTGAATGGGGAGGCAGCTTCCCTTGGATGGGTCTTGCGTTTGCTAGGGAATTGCTTGTAAAGCTACGAGTTGGGATTTTGCTTTCTTTGAAGCTTAAAAAGTTGTTTGTTTGTTTGTTTGTTTGTTTGTTTAGTCCAATACACAATGAGGGTTTTAGTGGGTATATATCTATATACACATAGTAAAATACATGATGAAGGTTATAGAGAAGATACTCATAGTAAAATATATCTAAGAAATAATAGAAAAGAAGGTATAGTAATAGAACATATCAATGAAAGAATAGAAGAGATATAGGAATAGAAGAAAGGTATAGGAGATATAGGAGAGCAATAGGACAGGGGACGGAAGGCACTCTAGTGCACTAGGAGGAATCCGCCCCCGGACACGGGTCATTTCAATCGACTTCTCAGCACACAGGCCAGGCTGAAGATGTGACCCAGCACTTGTTGGAGGACAGCCGCACTGGCACGGACAGCCACCCACTGCCGTTCAGCATCGGGTGGCTTGACAAGATCCATGAAGAAACCTTTTGTCTGAGCTGCCCTCTGGGCATCGAATCAAGAGCTTTAAAGGAATCCGCTGAAAATAGGCCCCTACGGAAACAAAGCCTCATTTAAATCCAGCTCAGTTCCAGGTGACTGTATGGTATTGTAGACATTTAGCACCCATCCCTTTCCTAGAAGAATGAAATACACTGCTCAAAAAAATAAAGGGAGCACTTAAACAACACCATATAACTCCAAGTCAATGAAACTTCTGTGAAATCAAACTTAGGAAGCAACACTGATTGACAATCAATTCCACATGCTGTTGTGCACATTCAACTTGGTACAGAGCAAAGTATTCAATGAGAATATTTCATTCGTTCTGATCTAGGATGTGTTCTTTGCGTGTTCCCTTTATTATTTTTTTGAGCAGTGTATTTTGAGAAATATTCTCATCCACTCGAAAAAGAATACCCTACTGTTGTGGTTAGCTCTGGCCCAGCTCCTGCCCCAAGGAATGTGGAGGTGGAGGTGGGGGAGACATCCACATGCTGCAGGCCTGTTTTGCTCCCAATGAAGTCTCCTCTGACCAAGGAAGTGTGAGTGACAGGGAAGAGGGGAGCTTGGCAGTCAGCCCAGGAGGAGATCAGTCATCTGTATCATCCCTGGATTCTGAACAAGAATTAATGACACATCCACGCATGCATAGGAGACAACAACTGAAGGATTATTACAAGAGAAAATGAGGCCACCTGTGGTTGGGTGGGGCTGCTGTAATTAGTGCTACAGATAAAAGGGCAGCCTGGTGTGCCTCATGGCAGTTTATCCGATTCATTGTTTCGTCAAGATCATGGTTTTTACTCTTCAGGATTGTGTGTGGGGACTCTCTGAACTTTAGAATTGGACTCAATTTCCCAGTTATTGGGTGTGCAATTGGACTGCATTTAACCTGTGCCTTGTGTGTACCAGAAAATCCCTTTGACATTTAAAAAGGGAGCTGTTTCAGTTTTTCTGTTTATAAAAACTTTTGGGTTTTTCTTTTATCGTGTGGTGTGTGTCTTCCTGAACTAATTACCCTGTAATTACGGGCGGTTGAGACACGCCGGCAGAACACCTACGAAACTAGACTTACAATCCTGGGTCTAGAAAGCCTAGAACTACGACGCCTTAAACATGACCTAAGTATTATCCACAAGATCATATGCTGCAACGTCCTGCCTGTCAACAACTACTTCAGCTTCAACCTTACTGACCACTTAGGAATCTGGATAGGTCAACCGTAGATAATCTAAGGGTAAAGTTTGGGGATTTATTTATTATTATTTTTATTTATTTATTGTTAGAGTTGAAAGGGACCATGTAGGTCATCAAATCCAACCCCCTGCCTGAGCAGGAATCCTAAAGCACCCCAGCCAACTGGCAGTCTAATCTCCTCTTGAAAGTGTCCAGAGTTGGGGAGTTCACAACCTCCACAGGCAGGTTGTTCCAATGGTTGATCGCTCTGACCGTCAGGAAGTTCTTCCTTACTTCTAGGTTGAATCTCTCCTTGGTCAGCTTCCAGCCGTTGTTCCTCATCCGGCCCTCTGGTGCTCTGGAGAATGGAGTGAACCCCTCCTCTTTGTGGCAACCCCTCGTATACCTGTATCATGTCCCCTCTGGCCCTCCTTTTCTCTAGGCTATCCATGCCCAGTTCCCGCAATCTCTCTTCGTAAGTCTTGGTTTCAAGTCCCCTAATCATTTTGGTTGCTCTTTTCTGCACCTTCTCCAGAGTTTCAATGTCTCTTTTGAAGTGTGGTGACCAGAACTGGATGCAGTACTCCAGATGTGGTCTGGCCAGGGCATAGTAGAGTGGTATTAAGACTTCCCTGGTCTTGGACTGTATCCCTCTGTTGATGCAGCTTAGGATGGTGTTGGCTTTTTTGGCCGCTGCTGCACATTGCTGGCTCATGTTTAGTTGATTATCCACCAAGACTCCAAGATCTCTTTCGCAGTTACTGCTGCTAAGTGGGGTTTCTTCCAGGCTGCATGTGTCTCTAGGGGTTTTTTTTTAACCAAGGTGGAGGACTTTGCTCTTGTCCACGTTGAACATCATGTTGTTAGTGTGGGCCCATAGTGTTAATCTGTCTAGATCTTTCTGTGTTTTGAGCCTGTCCTCTAGGGTGTTGGCTACCCCTGCCAGCTTGGTGTCATCTGCAATTTTCATTAGTTCCCCTTCTACTCCCACGTCCAGGTCATTGATGAAAATATTGAAGAGTACAGGGCCCAGGACGTTAATGTAGCCATGCCCAATTCCTGCAGCCATTTTTCGTAGGTTTGATCCCATCATCTGCCGTCCTTTTATCCCTTAGAGCGGTGCTTCCCAACCTTGGCAACTTGAAGATATTTGGACTTCAATGCTGGCTGGGGAATTCTGGGAGTTGAAGTCCAGATATCTTCAAGTTGCCACGGTTGGGAAGCACTGCTTTAGAGCAGTGATCATGGCATTTGAAATCTAAACAGCAAATCAACTCCAGAAGACGCAGGGTGGGAGAGCCAGAGTTTTAAACGTTTGCAGGTGTTCGGTACGGCAAATGGCTATTGCGTGCAGTAGACAAGAGGGCCGAATACTGTGTCACAAAAGAAAGCTAAAACAGGACTCTGGGCAGGGGAGGGGGCGGCAGGGGAGTCGAGGGGAACCAGTCAGGGTAAACACACCTGGACTCAATACAAATGTAGGTCTGAACCAGAATGCACACATTGGGGGAAGCTTGGCATTTTATTCCTGCCGCAGCTTTCGACAACATTGTGTGGGAAAAATGAGTGCCATTGCCATCTGGGAAATTCTTTGGTTAATTCCACATTCTGAAGGTGCATTCAGGGCGACTTTGCCGCAATGTCAAATTATTCATCCCTGCCGAAAGCAATCAGTGTGTAAAACAATTGAGTTACACAACAAGGCTGAAGGTCGTCCCGGCACCCATTGGATTAAAGGAAATCTTTGGGGGGGATTATACACCAGTAAAAAAGCCTCCCGCTGCCAGCACGGATCCTGCCCCTCACCAGCCCAAGAAATGTCCCTGGAGGTCTGAAGAATGGAGCGTCCAAACACATGGGAGGTTTTTTCCCAATTGGTGCACACCTGGAATTTTGGAAATCGTAAAATCTTATGCTGTCTACTTTTTTTAAATGAAGCGTTAATGGCAATTATGTGTTGGAAAATATCACCCAGGTTACTGGTGCCTTAGACAGTGTCACTTGTTGGGCAGCAAATAAATATAATAAATAAGTATAAATATAAATAATAACCCTCTCAGGATTCTTACCAAGCGGGATCTGGGGCAACACAAGCTGGGAATCTGGAAGTTGTAGTCCCAATACTGTTGAAGGGCTCTAAAGATTAAAACCAGAACTTTAAATTATGCTATTTAAAATTATTGATTGATTGATTGATTGATTGATTGATTGTTAGAGTTGAAAGGGACCATGAAGGCCATCGAGTTCAACCCCCTGCCCAAGCAGGAACCCTATAGTACACCACTCAAGTGGCAGTTCAATCTTCTCTTAAAAATGTCAAGTGTTGGAGTTCACAACGTCCGCTGGTAGGTTGTTCCATTGGTTGATCGCTCTGACCGTCAGGAAGTTCCTCCTTATCTCCATGTTGAATCTCTCCTTGGTCAGCTTCCAGCCGTTGTTCCTCGTCCGGTCCTCTGGTGACCTGGAGAATAAAGTGATCCCCTCCTCTCTGTGACATCCCCTCGTATACTTGTAGACTGCTATCATGTCCACTCTGGCCCTCCTTTTCTCTAGGCTATCCATGCCCAGTTCCCTCAGTCTCTCTTTGTAAGTCTTGGTTTCCAATCCCTTAATCATCTTGGTTGCTCTTTTTTGCACCTTCTCCAGAGTTTCAATGTCTCTTTTGAAGTGTGGTGACCAGAACTGAATACAGTACTCCAGGTGTGGTCGGACCAGGGCGTAGTAGAGTGGTATTAAGACTCCCCTGGTCTTGGAGTGTATTCCCCTGTTGATGCAGGGTGAAGAGGGTGAAAAGCTGCTTTTCACTGTGGCCTTCTACAGCACAGATTTGAGACAGAAAACTAGATTCTAGCACAGCACAAGATATTGAGAGTTTGGGCATGCTAGAAACCAGGAGACAGAGAGTTCTACTGCCACCGTCTCAGGCATGAAAGCCAGTAGGGTGTCTTTGGGCCAATCACCAGGAGACAGCGAGTCCTAGTCCCATCTCAGGTATGAAAGCCAACATGAATAGATTTACAAGCACCTTGGCCCAAACTCCCAAAAGACTTACGTACTTACTTATTTAATCAAATTTTTAGGCAGCCCTTCTCCCGGGGACTCAGGGCGACAAACAGAATAAAATCGATACAAAAATTACAAATCCCAACCGTAAAACCCATAAACCCCACATTCTAAAAACTCCACATTCAACACATTCATCCTAACTCATCCCAGTCTCAATCATCCTATCAGCGGGAGCAGGATGATGCTCATCCCTTAATTTTCCATACTGGTCTTGGGCCTTAATAAAGAATCCAAATTGGATCCTTAGCACACGTTCTTCAGAAGGAAGGACTCTTTTCCTCCTCTACTTTAGGAGGAAATGCCTCCTAAAGTATCCAGTAAACTGACATCACAACTCTTGAGCCAAATAGCATTGGAAATGAGCTAAACTGGAGACAAGTTGCCACAAAGGACTTGCTTCGCTGTCAGATATTTTTGTTGGATCTGTACCAATAGCAGAGGGTTGCTTGAAGAAATCCCTCCACCAGCCACCATCTCGCTGCAAGTGCCTCTTTCTTGCCTTTGTCCTTCCTTGTTGGTTTCCAGGAAGCTGCTAAAATCAGAAATGCCAGTCTTTCCAAGAGTTCATGCACTCACCCATCCTGTTTCTTTTTATATGGAGCCTTTTACACCGAGGTTTATGATAGAGATTTTGTTAGGATTGTTAATCAGGCTGGATGTTTTATATTTTCTATATAACCTATCAGATAACCTGCTGAGGCTCATTGGACTGAGGGAGATACAAACCCAAATGTACCAAAAAAGACCAGGAATGACACACTGCAAAATCTCACATGGCACAATAGCACCTCCTACAGTATCTGATAAACTGAATCCTTCTTGAGAGGCGTGACAAATAGAATCGTTTTTTATTTTCCCCAAACTTGTGATAGCCTATGTACCCAAAGTACAACTGATAAAACATTAAGATTGCACCTTTATTCAAACTAGGTTGAACAGGTAGACAAATTACAGTAAGCTTCCAAAAATGTTCTGATTTCACTGGTCTACAAGGAGAAACCTTCAGAAATGAAAGCTTAATTTTGCCAGAATTGGATGACTAATAAAAGAAAATTTAAATCCCAAGTTTACTCAAGTTTCCAAGCCAGTTTCAGGTCAAAATTGTATCAAAATAATTCAAAATTACGAGGGGGATATGCGACTATCTCAGTACCTTTTCTGCAAAATATGACATGTAACAATGGGGATGGCGCCACACCAATCATTGTATATTTATCTTTTTATTGATACCAATAACCTTCCATTCATATATTGGTTTTTTATATAACCTTTTCATGCTTTTTGCATGAAAAACTGACAAGCACCAACATCAGATTAAACTATAAGGTTCCATTTTTATTCGGTCTCTAAACCACACTTTTTGGATTTTCTCTTGTGAACTGAAGCAGGGTATCCCTGTGGAGATTTTAAGAATAGTTGGCAAGAGTGGACCAACTCCATTTGCCCTGGTATCTTTTCTCCATGCCTGCAATATCTGTCCAAGATTCTCTTCCCATGTTCAACACTCATTGCCTCAGTTTAAAAGGAGGTAGTCAAAATGTGAATGTAAAAAGTGAATTTTCAGTGATGTTTGCAACAAGTGCTTTATAGGACCTACACAAATTTTCACACATTTTTCAGTCATCAGCTTTGCTGTTCCCAAGAAACCTGTCACAGACTTGAAGGCTTCCCATGCTCTTTTCCTTGCCACATAATGGACAACCAAAACTTGTCATCTGTGCAGGAGGTTCTACTGTTGTAATCTGGAGCCCAGTAGCTCTGTCTTACTGCTCCAAATCTCTGACCAGGTCATTTAGTTCACTCCTGTGAAATGAGATGTGGTTCAGGAGGCTATGGTGAGCTAAAGTATGTGTCTGCTGACATCAACGGCCCCAAATCTGCTGCATCCTGCTTATCAACTTTATCATCACCAGAGTCTAGAGAGGATTGTGGTGGGCCTTCAATGGGCTAGTCCTCCCCATGGGGTACAGGATGCAGGGTGGGTGGAATGATTGCATATTCCACAGCCCATTTCTTCTTTCTTGAAATTCCTTTGGCAATTGAGGGAGCCATGTAGAAATAGCAGTGGCTAGTTTGTTTGGTGCATTCCCTCCACACCATTGGGACTGTGAAAGGCATGGATTTTCCTGTTTTGCCAATGTCTGTTCTGGGTCCTATTCTTTTTAATATGTTTGTGAGTGACATAGGGGAAGGTTTGGTAGGGAAGGTTTGCCTATTTGCCGATGACTCTAAAGTGTGCAATAGGGTTGATATTCCTGGAGGCGTCTGTAATATGGTAAATGATTTAGCTTTACTAGATAAATGATCAAAGCAATGGAAACTGCAGTTTAATGTTTCCAAATGTAAAATAATGCACTTGGGGAAAAGGAATCCTCAATCTGAGTATTGTATTGGCAGTTCTGTGTTAGCAAAAACTTCAGAAGAGAAGGATTTAGGGGTAGTGATTTCTGACAGTCTCAAAATGGATGAACAGTGCAGTCAGGCGGTAAGAAAAGCAAGTAGGATGCTTGGCTGCATAGCTAGAGATTTATTTATTTATTTATTTATTTATTAGATTTGTATGCCGCCCCTCTCCGTAGATTCGGGGCGGCTATAACAAGCAGGAAGAGGGAACTTGTGATCTCGCTATACCCGGCGCTGCTGAGACCCCATTTGGAATACTGCGTTCAGTTCTGGAGACCTCACCTACAAAAAGATATTGACAAAATTGAACGGGTCCAAAGACGGGCTACAAGAATGGTGGAAGGTCTTAAGCATAAAACGTATCAGGAAAAACTTAATGTGCTCAATGGAGGACAGAAGGAAAATGGGAGGGACATGATCAAAACATTTAAATATGTTAAAGGGTTCAGGAAGGAAGTGTTTTTAATAGGAAAGTGAACACAAGAACAAGGGGGCACAATCTGAGGTTAGTTGGGGGAAAGATCAGAAGCAACATGAGAAAATATTTGACTGAAATAGTCGATCCTTGTAACAAACTTCCAGCAGATGTGGTTGGTAAACTGAATTTAAACATGCCTGGGATAAACATATATCCATCCTAAGATAAAATACAGGAAATAGTATAAGGGCAGACTAGATGGACCAGGAGGTCTTTTTCTTTTTCCGTCAATCTTCTATTTTTCTATGACAGATAAGCTGCACATGTAATGCAACAATAGTGAAAGGTAGAGGAAACCCCCTCTTCCTTGGGGCAGCCTCTCAAATTTATTTATTGGATTTGTATGCTGCCCCTCTCGTGGACTCGGGGCAGCTCTCAAATACTGGGAAACTGCTGTCATGTCACCCTTAATTCTTCTTTTCTCTAGACTGGCCACAACTTCTGGTGGCAAGCTGTTCCACTGGTTAATTCCTCTCACTGTTGGAGCTCTCAGAGCATAACAATGCCACAGTTGCCCTCTCCTGCCAGAGTGTGTCTCCACTGACACAAGCCTTTCTCCTGTAAACAAACACAAATACAGTACACCCATACACTGCAGAAACAGCCTTGCTGAACAAAGTGGGGGCATACATCTCTCAAAACAGTGTTTTTCAGTCTAGGCCTCTTTATGAGTGGACCCCCATTTTCCTGGCTAGCTAGAAAATTATGGAGCAGAAGTCCGCAAAGGTGGGAATCCACCCATCTTAAAGCTGCCGTTTTTTGTTGGGAGGGGGGGCTGATCCAAAAGGCTGTTTTATTGGGCATCCCTGCTTGCTTTGGTCGCTCCTTCGGGAAAACTTCGTCCACGCTGAGTCCGCTACGGTCTTTAAATTTGAATCAAAGTTCCAGTCCTCACCTTACTGAGTACAGGGTGAGCGGAACGCTTTCGAGGCATCGTGGGTAAGGAACAGTTTACCTCAGAATTGGCGCCTTTCTTTCCAACTTCTGTTCGGAGTCCCACCCTCGTCGCCCCACGGAGCTCACATCCGGCGGCTCTTATTGGCTGAAAAGGGAATCAATCCCAGTGCGAAGGGTGGGCGGCGGGAGCTGAGGGACGAATCCGAGGGAGATATTTCTTTCTACGGAGAAAATATTGGCTCCCTTTTCGTCTTCTATGCCCAACTAGATATTAATTAAACGAATTAAATTTAGTTACTGAAGAAACGTGTGTTTTCCCGCGCTGAGGGTGTGGAGGGGTGGAAGGGAGGAAAGGCGCCTCGCCTTCCCGCGTTTTCCCCAGCCTCGGAAGCCCCGCCCGTGGCCACCGTTATCCGCGGAGGCCAATTCCTAGAACGGCGCCCCTGGTGTGCATCCGGAGGCGCTCTAGTTTCCACGAGCAGCAGCGCTTCCGGGTAGGTCTGGAAGTCAGGCATGGAGGCGGCTGGAGTGGCTCCCATCCGAGCCCAGTGAGTACAGAAGCCCCGAGGCTTTGGCCTACCTCCTCCGACCGGGCCGGAGCCCATGAAGGCTCAACCTTGCTCTGCCCCGGGCTTTTGCCCCGCTTCCTTGGCAGCTCTGGGAGCCCTCCTCGTGAACTCCTCGGAGTTACGACCTGCAGGAGGCGGACAGACCTTGGCGTGACCCTTCTTGACTTTGGGGGGGGGGGGGGTCCCCCTCTTTGCCACATCCCTGTGGAACTGCCTCCCTGAGCGGGGTGGTGGTGGTGGGCTGGGAAGAGCTCTTAAGGTCCCTTCCATGAGTGGTGTGTATGAGAGAGAAGCAACCTAGAACTTAGAAGAAATTAACTGTGAGGACAATTAACCAGTGGGACAGCTTGCCACCAGCAGGTTGGGGGTGCTCCAGCTCTGGAGGTTTTTAAGAAGAGACCGGGCAGTCACTTGTCTGGAATGGTATAGGGCAGTGTTCCCAACCTTGGCAACTTGGTTGGTTATGACCTATAAAGCCCATCATGGCACCGGACCAGATTATCTCCGGAACCACCTTCTGCTGCACGAATCCCAGCAACCAGTTAGGTCCCACAGAGTTGGCCTTCTCCAGGGCCCGTCAACTAAACAATGTCGTTTGGTGGTACCCAGGGGAAGAGCCTTCTCTGTGGTGGCCCCATCCCTCTGGAACCAACTCCCCCCAGAGATTAGAATTGCCCCCACCCTCCTCACCTTTCGTAAACTTCTTAAAACCCACCTCTGCCCGTCAGGCATGGGGGAACTGAGATATTCTTTCCCCCTAGGCCTTTACAATTTACGCATGGTATGTCTGCATGTATGTTTGGTTTTTATAATAAGAGTTTTTTTAGTTATTTTAGTATTGGATTGGATTGTTACATGCTGTTTTTATCATTGTTGTTAACCGCCCCGAGTCTACGGAGAGGGGCGGCATACAAATCCAATAAATAAATAATAATAAAATAAACTTGAAGATATTTGGACTTCAACTCCCAGAATTCCCCAGCCAGCGAATGAGGGAAACAAAATGAAGACGCTCATCTCTAATCTTCCCCACAATGCCAGTCGATGATCTACTGACCACTGGCACTGCGTGTTCACTTCCGCTGGGCTTCCCGCTACATGATAGCAAGACCAACTCCCCCCACGAAAATTCCTCGCGAGAGCTACGTGCCCTGTCACCTTACTTTCTGGATGACCCTCGTATGAATGCCTGTGTCTATGTGTGTAAGAGAATGTATCCAAAACTGCATGTGTGTTTAAGTAGTAATGTAATAAAGAGTAGAATGTATTAAAAAATTAGAATTTAGATGGACTTATGGGATACTCGTGATATCAGTACGAAGTCATCGTAATGAGAAAAACTGTTTTTTGTGTTTTGTGTCTTTTAATGTTGAATGTTAAATGTTTAATATTCAATTAAAAAAAATTTTTTTTAAAAACCCCAACAAATTAACAAAGGGCTTGTAACCTTTCTCCCTCGAGATACCGCTGCACGAAAGGAGGACTTCCACGCCCCGCCTTGAGAAGGAAGAGAAGCCGAGGACAGATCTGGATGGTGCCGAGAACGACCTTCAGGGCGCCAAGCAAGGGGAGCCTCCCGCGAAGCTGCAGAAGCGAGAACTTGAGGGGGTCGGAGAAGAGAAACCTCCAGAAGTTGCCGCTGTCAGTGAGAGCGCCCCAGAGCCTGCAGGGCGGAAGAGGCTGCGAGGGCAGAACAAGAACCGCCCCATTGCATGAAGCCGACTCACTACGAGAAGCAACGCTTGTGCCCCTCCGTGGTTCAGGTAAAGTTGTCTACGCGTGGCCCATGCCTGCAGACAAATCTACTTGCTGGGCCTTGAAACAGCCTTTCTGCCACTGGCTTATATTCGCCTCTGAGGCTTCTGAGATTAGAAGCAAAACCTCTACAAAGGACAAACAAGAAAAGCCCAGTTGCCTCCGGAAAAAGTGCCTATGGGGACTATAATAAGAGCTGGTCTGGTGCAGTGTTTAGAGTGCAGCACTACAGGCGACTTCAGTTAACTGCCAGTAAGTAGTACAGGCTATTTCAGCAGTGTTAATAGGTTCAGACTCAACCCTGACAAGACTATGGGTTCTTCTTCCCAAGCAGACTTCCATCTATCCACCCATTACCCTGGCGGGAGGGGGCTTTTGACTGATTAGAGAGGGCTAAGAGCACTAGGAAGTAGTATATAAGTTTGATTGCTATTGCTATTTGTTCCTTCCTTCCTTTCCTTCCTTCCTTGGTGGGTCAAATGAGGACCCAGGTTGTTGGGGGCAAGAGGCTGATTCTGTAACTGATTAGAAAAGGCTGTAAGAGCACTAGGAAGCAGTATATAAGTGATTGCTATTGCTATTCCATCCCTCCCCTCCCTCCCCTTCCTTCCCTCCCCTCCTTTCCCTCCCTTCCCTCCCATCCCTCCCCTTCTTCCCCTTCCTTCTCTCCCTCCCTCCTCCCCCCCTCCCTTCCTTCCCCTCCCTCCCCCTCCCTTCCTTCCCTCCCCCCCTCCCTCCCTTCCTTCCCTCCCTCCCTCCCCCCTCCCTTCCTTCCTCCCCTCCCTCCCCTTCCCTCCCTCCCTCCCTTCCTTCCTTCCTTCCTTCCTTCCTTGATAAACTGCTTAGAGAGGGCTGAAAAAGCACTAGGAAGCGGTATACTATTTTATTTTAATTTAAAAACCCGAGTTTCTCCCTTTCTCTTGACCGAAGGAGCGTCTGGAAAAGTGCTTCTACGGCTCCAGCTGCCGCTTCCTGCACAACCTCCAGGAGTACATGGCGGCCAAGCCCCCAGATCTGGGGGGCCGCTGCCTGCTGTTCGAGACCTTCGGCCGCTGCACCTACGGGGCCACCTGTCGATTTGCGGGAGCTCACCTGGGAGAGGGCTACAAGAACCTGGTGAACGCCGAGCTCCAGAAGCAGTGGGAAGGGAGGCTGGCGGTGAGGAACGGCCTGAGCAAGGACCTCCAGCAGCAGCTGCGCAAGAAGAAGGTGTCCTTTGCCAGATCCGGCGAGTACCTCCGCTCCCTGGGCAAGAGCCACCCGGCCAGAAGGCCCGGCGGCCAGGCTGCGGTGGCGGAGACAGAAGCCCGGGACCGCTCAGCTTCTGAAGGGTCCAAGGAGCCTGGAACGGCCAGATTGGAGGCACCCAACGGCTCTAACCCATCGGAAGGAACGGGTCCTGCTCCGGAAACGGTGGAGACTCCGATTCCTTCAGCTTTGGGAAGGGTGGGCGCTGTGACGGATGAAGACACGGTGAAACTGAGGCCGTCTGAGAAACCCAAGGTAAGGCCAGGAAGGTGCCGTGGATTAGGCTGAAAGTAGGTAGGAAAGGAATCTGTCGGTCCATTTACTATTCATTTAGCCAATCCGTTTATCTGTAGAGTCTGGAGGACAGAAGGAAAAGGGGGGACAGGATCGAAACATTTAAATATGTTAAAGGGTTAAATAAGGTTCAGGAGGGAAGTGTTTTTAATAGGAAAGTGAACACAAGAACCAGGGGACACAATCTGAGGTTAGTTGGGGGAAAGATCAGAAGCAACGTGAGAAAATATTATTTTACTGAAAGAGTAGTAGATCCTTGGAACAAACTTCCAGCAGACGTGGTTGGTAAATCCACAGTAATAATAATAATAATAATAATAATAATAATAATAATAATAATAATAATAATAATAATAATAGACTCGGGGCGGCTAACAACAATAATAAACACAACATGTACAACCCAATAATAAAAAAACATTATAAAACCAACAATACACACAAACAAACATACCATGCATAACTTGTAATGGCCTAGGGGGAAGGAATATCTCAACTCCCCCATGCCTGGCGGTATAAATGAGTCTTGAGTAGTTTACGAAAGACAGGGAGGGTGAGGGCAGTTCTAATCTCCGGGGGGGAGTTGGTTCCAGAGGGCCAGGGCTGCCACAGAGAAGGCTCTTCCCCTGGGGCCCGCCAAACGACATTGTTTGGTCGACGGGACCCGGAGAAGGCCAACTCTGTGGGACCTTATCGGTCGCTGGGATTCGTGCAGTAACTGAATTTAAGCATGCCTGGGATAAACATATATCCATTGTAAGATAAAATACAGGAAATAGTATAAGGGCAGACTAGATGGACCATGAGGTCTTTTTCTGCCATCAGTCTTCTATGTTTCTATGTTTCTATTTACTATCTTATCATTTATCTATTCTATCTTAGAAACATAGAAGATTGACGGGAGAAAAAGACCTCATGGTCCCTCTCGTCTGCCCTTATACTATTTTATCTTAAGAAGGATCTATGTTTATTCCAGGCTTGTTTACATTCAGTTACTTCATCTTTCCATCTGTCTGTCTATATCAGTGGTGGCGAACGTATGCCATGGGTGCCACAGGTGGCACGCAGAGCCGTATCTGCTGGCATGTGAGCTTTGGCCCTAGCTCAGCTCCAACGTGCATGTACGTGGTAGCCAGCTGATTTTTGGCTCATGCTGGGAGGGTGTTTTGGGTTCCAGAGGGCCTCCGGGGGGAATGGGGGAGGGCATTTTTACCCTCCCTGGCTCCAGAGGAGGCTTTGGAGCCTGGGGAGGGCAAACACGAGCTACTGGAGGACAGAAGGAAAAGCGGGGACATGATCGAAACATTTAAATATGTAAAAGGGTTAAATAAGGTCCAGGAGGGAAGTGTTTTTAATAGGAAAGTGAACACAAGAACAAGGGACACAATCTGAAGTTAGTTGGGGGGAAAGATCAGAAGCAACGTGAGAAAATATTATTTGACTGAAAGAGTAGTAGATCCTTGGAACAAACTTCCAGCAGACGTGGTTGGTAAATCCACAGTAACTGAATTTAAACCTGCCTGGGATAAACATATATCCATTGTAAGATAAAATACAGGAAATAGTATAAGGGCAGACTAGATGGACCACGAGGTCTTTTTCTGCCGTCAGTCTTCTATGTTTCTACTGGGTCCACCAGGAGTTGAGAAACAGGCTGTTTCCGGCCTCCAGAGAGCCTCCGGGGGGGGGGGGGGGAGCTGTTTTTGCTCTCCCCAGGCATTGAATTATGGAGGAGGGAGGGAGGGAAGGAAAGAGAGAAAGAAAGAAAGAAAAGGAGCCAGAGAGTCTCCCCAGCTGTTACCACTCCCTCTGGCTGGTATCTCTTTTTAGACAAAGAAGAGACCTTCACAAGGGGTACCCTCCAGGGGCTTCTGAGTTTCGCATGGTTCAACTCCCCCCCCATACACATACACGCACACACCTGCCCAGAAACAAGTGGAAGAGTTTCATATTATTATTAATGTTAATAATAATAATAATAATAACAACAACAACAATAATAATAATAATATTGTTGTTAGCCGCCCCGAGTCTGCGGAGAGGGGCGGCATATAAATCCAATAAATAAATAAATAAAATAAATATCATCCTCATGATTATCATTATTATTATTTCTGCCTATTGGCTTTGTGTCAGGCCGAAGCCATCATCTGATTTGGAGACTTTGGCCCGCCGCGTATTAGACTGCAGAAGGTATTTGTGCTGTGAGAATTTGAGAGGGGCTGTTGCCATGAGGGTTGTAGAATGAAAGCCGTAACAAATTTCTTCTAGATTCTCAAGGTCATCCTTTGTTCAGCACCTGCCCGGAAGATAATGGGAGGATCAGGCGGGTTAATGTGATGAACTTGTGGGTGGGGGAAACAAAGGAATGAACCTTAAACTGGGTGGAGAAATCCACAGGACTTCAGATTCGGGTTTCTCCCAGATGTGCCAACATGGCTCTGCTAATGAATTGGAGCTTTGAGGAAGATGGCGCCTCGGGCTCTGATTTAATTTCGGATGCAGTTTGGAACCCTGACACTTTGCTGAGTAGGAAGCAGATATCTCCGGGACCGCCTTCTGCCGCACGAATCCCAGCGACCAGAGTGGGCCTTTTCCGGGTCCCGTCGACTAAACAATGTCATTTGGTGGGACCCAGGAGAAGAGCCTTCTCTGTGGCAACCCCGACCCTCTGGAACCAGCTCCCCCCAGATATCAGAGTTGCCCCCACCCTCCTTGCCTTTCGCAAGCTCCTTAAAACCCACCTCTGTCGTCAGGCATGGGGGAATTGAATTTTTTTCCCCTTCCCCCTAGGCTTATAGAATTTATACATGGTATGCTTGTTTGTATGATTGGTCTTTTCAATTGGGGTTTTTAGATTATTTTTTAATATTAGATTTGTTACATTGTCTTTTTTATTGTTGTTAGCCGCCCTGAGTCTTCGGAGAGGGGCGGCATACAAATCTAATGAATGAATGAATGAATGAATGAATGAATGATTCCGCCCGGTGTGCAATTTAGTCTTCACACATTTTCTCTTTCCCCGTTTCTCTCCCAGCTGGATCTGCAGGGCAAGCTCTACTTGGCTCCTCTGACCACGGTAAGGAGACGTCCTTCTGGTGGAAGTTTGCGAACATGAACGCTGGAAAGCTCAGGGTGTGAGCTCAGGTGGACGTCTTTATAGGGAAGCCAGGAGAAAAGATGAGGCGGGAGTCCCACAGGAGCTTCTTTCAAGAAGCAACCTGGATTTTCTGGGTCTTTTTCTTTCAAGACTTCTCTCCCAAGACATTTCTTCGGCGCGGTTCTCTGGAATCAACTTCCCCTGGAGATCCATTTATTTATTTATTTATTTATTTTATTAGATTTGTATGCCGCCCCTCTCCGTAGACTCAGGGCGGCTCACAACAGCAATAGAACAATTCATAACAAATCTAATAATTTAAAAACATTTTAAAAACCCCATTATTAATCAGACATACATACAAACATACCATACATAAATTGTATAGGCCCCGGGGGAGATGTCTCAGTTCCCCCATGCCTGGCGGCAAAGGTGGGTTTTAAGGAGCTTACGAAAGGCAAGGAGAGTAGGGGCAGTTCTAATCTCTGGGGGGAGTTGGTTCCAGAGGGTCGGGGCCACCACAGAGAAGGCTCTTCCCCTGGCCCCCGCCAAACAACATTGTTTAGTCGACGGGACCTGGAGAAGATCCACTCTGTGGGACCTAACTGGTCGCTTGGATTCATGCGGCAGAATGCGGTCCCGGAGATATTCTGGTCCGATGCCATGAAGGGCTTTACAGGTCATAACCAACACTTTGAATTGTGACCAGAAATTGATCAGCAACCAATGCAGACTGCCCCCACCCTCCTAGCCTTCCAGAAGACCATGAAAACATGGCAGGCCTGCAGCCATTGAGCAAGACCATCTTGTTCTGGCCAAGAAGAAATGAATGTTTTGTTCAATGACTGTTTTATTCTTGGGGTTTTAATTGTTCTTACATTGTTTTTATTTGCTGTACTCTGCCCGGATTCCAATAGGAGTGGGAAGCTTATAAATTGAATTGAATTGAATTAAATTAAATTGAATTGAATTCTTCAGCTCTGAATGGATGTTGGGGAATGGAAGGTTCCCCAATGACAGCTAGTCATTTGCATTCCTTTTAGAGGGTCATCGGAGAGGGGCGGCATACAAATCTAATAAATTATTAATTATTATTATAATTATCCCATCTCCTTTCCTAAAATTCTCAGCTTTATTGATATCCATGATCCATCCTGCCTTGCGTTAGGGATGGGAACTAGGGAGGGGTAGTTGCCAGTCGAGTGCCGCTTTCACTGGGTCCATCTCTATTCCCTTCTTTGAAATGCGATATCCTAAGTAGTCTGTTGAGGTTTTGGGGAATTCGCACATAGATAGCTTAGCATAGGGCTTGGCTGCTAAGAGTTTCTTTATTTTTATTTATTTATTTATTTATTTGATTTGTATGCCGCCCCTCTCCGTAGACTCGAGGCGGCTAACAACAATAGTGAAACAATATGAACAAATCTAATATTTAAGTTAATTTAAAAAACCCTTACTTAAGAAACCAAACATACACACAAACATACCATGCATAAATTTTATAAGCCTAGGGAGAGGGGATATCTCAATTCCCCCATGCCTGACGACAGAGGTGGGTTTTAAGGAGCTTACAAAAGGCAAGGAGGGTGGGGGCAACTCTGATCTCTGGGGGGAGTTGGTTCCAGAGAGTCGGGGCCGCCACAGAGAAGGCTCTTCCCCTGGGTCACACCAGACGGCATTGTTTCGTCAACGGGACCCGGAGAAGGCCAACTTTGTGGGACCTAACTGGTCGCTGGGATTTGTGCGGCAGAAGGCGGTCCCAGAGATATTCTGGTCCGATGCCATGAAGGGCTTTATAGGTCATAACCAACACTTTGAATTGTGACCGGAAACCGATCGGCAACCAATGCAGACTGCGGAGTGTTGGTGTGACATGGGCATACTTAAGGAACTTTAACTTGCTATGTTAGCTTTGTGTAATCTTCCATGGCTTCACTGAATATGAGGATGTCATCTAAATAAACGAGCACCCCCTTGTACAGGTGTGGGTGCGCCACCTCATTGATGTACAGTGATCCCCCGCTCGTTGCGAGGGTTTTCGCGAAGTAGCGCTGCGGGAGTAAAAACACCATCTGCGCATGCGCAGATGGTGTTTTTACTCCCGCAGCGCTAGCGAGGAGCCGAAGATTGGGGGCGGCGCGGCTGTTTTAAAACGTCGCCGCCGGCATGGGGGGCTTCCTAGCAGCCCCCCAAACCCGGGTTGGGGGTCCGGGGGGTGCTGGCAAGCCCCCCATGCCGGCGGCGACGTTTTAAAACAGCGGCGCAGCTTTCCAATGAGTCCCGAAGACAAACGTCAAACTTCCGCGTTTGTCTTCGGGACTCATTGGAAAGCCGCGCCGCTGTTTTAAAACGTCGCCGCCGGCATGGGCGGCTTGCCAGCACCCCCCCGAACCCGGGTGAGCAGCGAGCGAAGGGCGGGTGGCCGGGCGAAGGGCGGGCGAGCAGCGAAGGGCGGGCGAGCGGGTGCTGGGGAGGGCTTCTCGCTCTCCCGCCAGCAAGAGGGGGAGCGGGCGCGCGGGCGGGCAGGCTGCGGACAAGCCGTTCGCTCGGGCCGCTTCCCAGCTGAGTACTCAGTTGGGAAGCGGCCCGAGCGAACGGCGTGGACGGGAGAAGGGCGCGCGAGCCGCGGGCGCGCGGGCAGGCAGGCTGCGGACAAGCCGTTCGCTCGGGCCGCTTCCCAGCTGAGTACTCAGCTGGGAAGCGGCCAGAGCGAAGCGGCAGCAGCGAGGAGTTTGCGTGGGCGGTGGGGAAACTCCTCGCTGATGCCTGCCAAGAGGGGGAAGACCTAGGGAAGCCGCCCAGAAGCTGATCTGCCCGGCGCCATCTACGCATGCGTGCCCATAGAAAAAAAGGGCACGCATGCGCAGATGGTGTTCTGACTTCCGGGTTCAAAAATCGCAAATTAGCCTGTTCGCAATGGTCGGGGACGCAATAACCGGGGGATCACTGTATTGCATAAACCAGTGATGGCGAATCTTTTTTCCCTCGGGTGCCAAAAGAATGTGGGCGCACGCTATCACACATGTTTGAATGCCCACACCCATAAATCAATGCCTGGGGAGGGGCGAAAACAGCTTCCCCCGCCCCCCCCCCCAGAGGCCTTCTGGAGGCTGGAAACGGCCTGTTTCCCAAATTCTGGTGGGTCCTGTGGGATCATGTTTTGCCTTTCCCAGGCTCCAAAGGCTTCCCTGGAGCCAGGGGAGGGTAAAAATGCCCTCACTCATCCCCCCGGAGGACATCTGAAAGCCAAAAACACACATGCTTGTTGGAGCTCAGCTAGGGCAACAGCTCGCATGCCAGCAGATATGGCTCCGCATGCCATCTGTGGCACCTGTGCCATAGGTTCGCTATCACTGGCGTAAACACTGCCGGCATGACTGGGAATTGGAAACTCACTAAGGGGCAGTTAAAAGCAGTCTTCCACTCATCCCCCTCTATGCTTTATTCTTAAGCCTCTCTCTCAAGTCCAGTTTGGTAAATATTTTTCCCTTGGACAGATGATTGAGTAAGTCCTTCATGAGGGGTAAGGAGGGGGTAAGTGTTTTGCACATGCCGTTTAGGTTTCTAAAGTCAACAACTAAACGGAGACCCCCGCCTTTCTTCTCTTTAAAAAGTACTGGGGCGGCCACTCTCGACTTGGCAGGCTGAATGAATCTCCTCTCTAAATTCATATCTGCCTTGCGATTTCAGTGCGGCAACCTTCCCTTCCGCCGGGTATGCAAAGGCTACGGGGCGGACGTCACCTGCGGAGAGATGGCGGTGTGCACCAACCTCCTCCAGGGACAGTCTTCCGAATGGGCGCTGCTGAAGCGGCACGAGACCGAGGATCTTTTCGGGGTTCAGGTAACTTCCTGGGGCACAGTGAGAACTGTTAGCATTCCACGCTGGGCTTATAATTGTCAGACTTTTTACTAAATCTGCACTTCTATTTCTACTAGTTTTTTCTCATCATTCCTATCTTCCTTTTCCTCCCACTTAGGACTGTATGACTGTAATTTGTTGCTTGTATCCTAAGATTTTTATTAATATTGATTGTTTCTTCATTGCTTATTTGACCCCTATGACAATCATTGTGTTATACCACATGATTCTTGACAAATGTATCTTTTTCTTTTATGTACGCTGAGAGCATCTGCACCAATGACAAATTCCTTGTGTGTCCAATTACACTTGGCCAATAAAATTATATTATATTATTATATTATATTATATTATATTATATTATATTAATTATATTACCAATGTTACAATCCTAATAGATTAATCAGTAAACAGTCAACTACATACATATCCAAGTCAAGCAATCATATACAAACCAGATATCAGAATATACAGTTCTATACATACAGCAGCTAACCAATATTCCCCTTAACACACAGTTCTGGGGCGGGTGGTACCGCTACTTAAGACGTTTTCTAGATAAGAACCGGGTGTTCAAGATTTTTTTGCCTCTACTTAAGAACCATTTTCTACTTAAGAACCTGAGCCCAGAAAAATTTCCCAGGAAATTTGAGAGCTCCATGAAGGCCCAGCCAGTTTCCTGCCATTCCCCCTTTACAGTGTTCCCTCGCTTTTCGTTGGGGATGCGTTCCGAGACTGCCCGCGAAAGTCTAATTTCCGTGAAGTAGAGATGCGGAAGTAAATACACTATTTCTGGCTATGAACAGTATCACAAGCCTTCCCTTAACATTTTAAACCCCTAAATTACAATTTCCCATTCCCTTAGCAACCATTTAGATTATTACTCACCATGTTTATTTATTAAAGTTTATTAAAAAACATATTTATTAAAGGTGGACAAAAGTTTGGCGCTGACATATGTCATCGGGCGGGGAAAAACGTGGTATAGGGGGAAAAACAGCAAAGTATTTTTTAATTAATATTTTTGAAAACCGTGGTATAGACTTTTTGCGAAGTTCGAACCCGCGAAAATCGAGGGAACACTGTAATCCCGGCCATCCGGGCTGCCAGAGGAGCCTTTTGGTGGCGCTTAAGGAGGCTTTGGCAGTCCAGAGCGAACGAAGCATTTTCCTTTCTCTGGGCACTTGGACGCCGAATAAAACTGTCAGCGGCCAGAGAAAAAGCTCCCCTCGCTCTGGGCAGCCGAGGAGTCACCACAGCGAAGGAATATCACCGTCTACAAAGCGAGCGAGAGGAGAGGGTAGCCCTTCAGTATGGGAAGGAAGAGGAAGCAGGGAACAGAGAGAGAGAATCATGCTTTCTGGCTCCCTCTTATGGCCATTTGCAACACTACCTCTTAAAGCTATAGTACTTCAGTACAAACATTCATTGTTAGCTTGTTTATATATTGCCAACCCAACTGTCTTATACATAGTACTAACAAAGGTCTCTCCCAATTCTATTATTCTGTCTACCCTCAGTATCAAGTAAACCACTAAAGTGGCATCATTGATTTTTGCTTGGATCATATTTTTTCCTACCCATGTGTACACTACGGGCAAAAAGCTAGCTACTGCCTCTTAGATTAATTTAGATTAGATTATATTAGATTAGATTTATATGACGCCCCTCTCCACAGACTCAGGGTGGCTCACAACAATGGTGAAGAACAGTACACAGTAACAAATCTAATATTTAAAAATCTAGATTACAGTTTTAGATTAAAAAGTCCAAAAAAGAAACCCCAATATATAAAAAACAACACACAATCAAATCATACACAAAAACTACATGGGCAAAGGGGAGATGTTTCAATTCCCGCATGCCTGATGGCAGAGGTGGGTTTTAAGAAGAATTTAAGTAAATCATTGCTGGTGTAGAGTGAGATATGCTCTAGGAGGCCTCCGAGGTGCCTTCCAACTCGGTTATTCTGTTCAGGGTCCTGGTGCCTTGCTAACCTTTGGCATGTCCTCTGTTCTCAGCTGGAAGGAGCCTTCCCAGACACCATGACTAAATGCGCCGAGCTTCTCAGCCAAACCATCGAGGTGGATTTTGTGGATATCAACGTGGGATGCCCAATTGACCTGGTCTATAACAAAGTAAGGGGTCATTTGGGGCCCATGGCTGAGAGTGACAAAGGCTTTTAAAAAGCCAGCCCAACGGGGTAGACATCAAAGAGGATTAATCAAAATTGGGCCCTGGTTGGTGCAGTGGTTAGAATATAGAATGGGAAGCTGATTCTGCCCACTGCCGACAGTTTGATCCTGACCAGCTCAAGGCTGACTCAGCCCTCCGTCCTTCTGAGATCGGTAAAGGAGGACCAAGATTGTTGAGAGCAATAGGCTGATTCTATAAACTGCTTGGAAAGGACTGTAAAACACTGTGAAGCGATATATAAGGTCAAGGAAGAGGAGGGAGGGAGGAAGAGAAGGAAGGAAGAGAAGGGGGGGAGGAAGGAAGGAAGGAAAGAAGAGAAGGAAGGGAAGGAGGGAGGGGAGGAAGGAAGGGAAGGAGGGAGGGGAGGAAGGAAGGGAAGGAAGAGAAGGAAGGAAGAGAGGGAAGGAAGGAAGAGAAGGAAGGGAAGGAGGGAGGGAAGAGAAGGAGGGGAGGGGGGGGAAGGGAAGGAAGGAAGGAATCAGAATGCAGCATTGCTGACAGCCAGAAGTTCGCTCCTGACTGGTTCAAGGTTGACTCAACTTTCCATCCTTCTGAGGTCCCTAAATAAGGACCCAGATTATTGTAGTCAAAATGCTGACTCTGTAAACTGCTTAGAGGGGGCTGGAAAGCCCTGGAAAGCAGTATATAAGTGCTATTGTTATTAGCAACTGTCTGGCTTAGCAACGGAAATTTGGGGTTCAACTGTGGTTGTAAGTGGAGGACTATAGTTATTAGAAAGTGGAAGCCGGTGAATTGTAATCCCAGTTTGGCCATGAAAGACCGCTCGCTCTCTCGCTCCCACAGTCCAACTCACCTCACAGGGTGGTGGTTGTGGGGAGAATGATATTATATTATTATATTCAGAGCCTTGAACGGTTGAGAAGAAATAATGCAGGCAGCCTCTCAAACAAATGAAATCATCTCTGACCGCCTGTTTCGCCCTCTCCTCTTTCCCAGGGTGGCGGATGTGCTCTGATGACCCGAACTAATAAGTTTGAGCAAATCATCCGGGGCATGAACTCCGTAAGTCAGCGGCCATCTCTCCGGCCGATTCGTGCAGCGCTCAGTTGATTTCGTGTCCTGTCTAAATGCTCGAAACTCTCTTTTTCTGCGTGTGTATGTGTTTTCTCTTTCCCTCTCAGGTCTTGGATGTTCCCCTGACGGTCAAGATCAGGACGGGCGTCCAGGAGAAAACGAACCTGGCTCATAAACTGATCCCCAACCTCCGAGAATGGGGAGCCTCGTTGGTCACGGTATCGGAAGATCTGCTTTCCTTACTCCGGGTGGGGTGGAGGCCTGGTTACTCGCCTGGGCAACTCCGAGTGCTAATTCTTCTTCAGCTGAAGAAACCGGGGGGGGGGGGGGGGGAGATAGGTGGGGAGGTGTAGCATTCCTGTTCCGTCTTCCCCTTCCTGGGGGTTTCTCTAGCTAAGACCTCATCACCTCGAGGCTCGACTACTGCAATGCTCTCTACATGGGGCTACCTTTGAAAAGTGTTCGGAAACTTCAGATTGTGCAGAATGCAGCTGCGAGAGCAATCATGGGCTTTCCCAAATATGCCCATGTTACTCCAACACTCCGCAGTCTGCATTGGTTGCCGATCAGTTTCCGGTCACAATTCAAAGTGTTGGTTATGACCTATAAAGCCCTTCATGGCACTGGACCAGGGTATCTACGAGACCGCCTTCTGCTGCACGAATCCCAGCGACCAGTTAGGTCCCACAGAGTGGGCCTTCTCCAGGTCCTGTCAACTAAACAATGTCGTTTGGCGGTGCCCAGGGGAAGAGCCTTCTCTGTGGCGGCCCCAGTCCTCTGTAACCAACTCCCCCCGGAGATTAGAATTGCCCCCACCCTCCTCAGCTTTCGTAAGCTCCTCAAAACCCACCTCCGCCGCCAGGCATGGGGGAATTGAGATACTCTTTCCCCCTAGGCCTTTACAATTTATGCATGGTATGTTTGTTTGTATGGATATTTAGTTTTACAATAAGGGTTTTTTAGTTGTTTTAGTATTGGATTTACATGCTGTTTTTTATTACTGTTGTTAGCCGCCCCGAGTCTGTGGAGAGGGGCGGCATACAAATCTAATAAATAATAATAACAATAACAAAACAACAGCAACAACAATAATAGTAATCACTGCTCACAGTCACTCGTGCCCTCGTCACCTCGAGGCTCGACTACTGTAATGCTCTCTACATGGGGCTACCTTTGAAAAGTGTTCGGAAACTTCAGATTGTGCAGAATGCGGCTGCAAGAGCCATCATGGGCTTTCCCAAAAACGGCCATGTAACACCTTCATGGCACCGGATCAGGGTATCTCCGGGACCTCCTTCTGCCGCACGAATCCCAGCGACCAGTTAGGTTCCACAGAGTTGGCCTTCTCCGGGTCCCGTCAACTAAACAATGTTGTTTGGCGGAGCCAAGGGGAAGAGCCTTCTCTGTAGCGGCCCCGGCCCTCTGGAACCAACTCCCCCCAGAGATTAGAATTGCCCCCACCCTCCTCGCCTTTCGTAAGCTCCTCAAAACCCACCTCTGTCGCCAGGCATGGGGGAACTGAGATACTCTTTCCCCCTAGGCTTCTACAATTTATGCATGGTATATTTGTATGTATGTTTGGTTTTACAATAAGGGTTTTTTAGTTGTTTTTGTATTGGATTGACATGCTGTTTTTTATTACTGTTGTTAGCCGCCCCGAGTCTACGGAGAGGGGCGGCATACAAATCCAAAAAATAAATAAGTAATAAAGATTCACAGAGAGATAAATGGAAGCTCCTTTCTGATTTGCTGCTTTTATCTAGAGCGGGTGGGGTGTTGCCTCCCAGCATGGGAACTTTAAAGACCTGTGGACTTCGGCTCCCAGAATCCCCCAGCCGAGCTTGAAGGCATCAAAGCCTTGCTGGGTTGGTTCCATCCATGCCAACTGCACCTTTGTCCTGCCCCTTGTTAGCTCCACGGCCGGTCGAGAGAGCAGAGGTACACCAAGATGGCAGACTGGGACTACATAGCGGAGTGCGTCCGAGTGGCTAGCCCCATGCCCCTATTCGGTAAGTGCTGGGTGGCCGATTCCCGCATTTCCTAGTCTTTCTGAGTCAGCAGGACCCTTGCAGGATACTTCAACATGCATTGTTTTCAGCATGGCCTTGCTTCCTTCCCTTGAAATACTCTGCAATGCTCCTCTGCCTGTCTGTCTGTCCATCCGTCCATATCTATCCAGCCACCCATCAATATCTCACCTATTCATCCATCCACCCATCAATATCTCGCCCATCCATTAATTTTTATTTTATTTTATTTTTATTCGATTTTTATGGCGCCCTTCTTAGACTCAGGGCGGCTTACAACATGTTAGCAACAACACTTTTTAACAGAGCCAGCAATATTGCCCCCACAATCTGGGTCCTCATTTACCCACCTCGGAAAGATGGAAGGCTGAGCCGGTGATGAGACTTGAACCGCTGACCTACAGATCTACAGTCAGCTTCAGTGGCCTGCAGTACAGCACTCTACCTGCTGCGCCACCCCAGCTCTTTTAATATATTTAATATATATTAATATATATCTTACCTATCCATCCATCAATATATCTCACCCACCCATCCATCCATCAATATCTCACCTATCCATCCATCCATCCATCCATCAATATATCTCATTCACCCATCCATACATCTATCATCTATCTAATGTATCTCTCTTTCTCCTTATCTACCAATCATCTATCATATTTGTTTGCTGTCCATCATGCCACAAGCTGACCCTGGTCAGCTAACAACATTAAAATGAAAACGTAGGTAATGAATAAATGTTATATATACATACATACACACACATATAATTCAACTTAAAACAATACATTTAGTAGCCTTTTAAAATTACAGCGGCACTAAAAATGGACTTTTCACGACCGTTGCCACATCCCCCGTGATCTTGTGATCAAAATTCAGATGCCTGGCAACTGACTCACACTTACGACTGTTGCAGCATCCAGGGGTCATGTGATTCCCCTTTTGCGACCTTCTGACTAGCAAAGTCAATGGGGGAAAGAAGGTTCACTTAACAACTTAGGTGTCACTAATTTAACGTCTGCAGTGATTCTCTTGACAAGTAAGTTTGTAAAATGAGTCAGAAAATTCACTGAACTGTCCTGCTTAGCAACAGGAATTTGGGGCTCAATTGTGGTCATGTGTCGAAGACTACCTGGACCATCTCTTTCCCCACAGAAACGAGGATTCGGAACAAGGGCCTTTGCAGCCTTTCTTGGCAACAACACAGCTGTTAAGTGAATCACTGTGGTTAAGTTAGCAACACAATTGTGAAGGCAGTCGGGCTTCTCCTTGTCTTCGTTTGTCAGAAGGTCACAAAGGGCACTGCAACTGTCATAGCATCTTTTCATTTGTTTATTTTTCCTTTAACTTTTTGGATTTATATAGATTAATTTTCTTTTCTTTCTTTCCTTTCTTTTTTCTTTCTTTCTGCGCAGGAAACGGCGATGTTTTTTCTTTCGAAGATGCTAACCGAGCCATGCAGAGCGGCGTTTCGGGGGTCATGATTGCAAGGTAAGTAGCTTCTCTTTTTCCCCTCTGATAATATAATATAATATAATATAATATAATATAATATAATAGTCTACGGAGGGGGTGGCATACAAATCCAATAAATAAATATAATATAATATAATATAATTAATATAGAATAGAATAGAATTTTTATTGGCCAAGTGTGATTGGACACACAAGGAATTTGTCTTGGTGCAGATGCTCTCAGCATACATAAAATAAAATATACATTTGTCAAGAATCATGTGGTACAACACTTAATGATTGTCATAGGGGTCAAATAAGCAATGAAGAAGCAATATTAATAAAAATCGTAGGATATAAACACCAAGTTACAGTCATACAGTCAACATGGGATGAAATGGGTGATAGGAATGAGAAAAACTAGTACAATAGAAGTGCAGATTTAGTAGAAAGTCTGACAGTGTTGAGGGAATTATTTGTTTAGCAAAGTGATGGCGTTCGGAAAAAAACCTGTTCTTGTGTCTTGTTGTCTTGGTGTACAGTGCTCTGTAGCGACGTTTTGAGGGTAGGAGTTGAAACAGTTTGTGTCCAGGATGTGAGGGGTCAGTAAATATTTTCCCCGCCCTCTTTTTGACTCATGCAGTATACAGGTCCTCAATGAAAGGCAGGTTGGCAGCGATTGTTTTTTATTTTATGTACGCTGAGAGCATCTGCACCAAGACAAATTCCTTGTGTTTCCAATCATACTTGGCCAATAAAAATTCTATTATATAATATAATATAATAATATAATATAATATAATATAATTTTTTTTAAAAAAAAGAACTTCTATTGCTTAATGGAGAATACAGAAGGGGTTGCCTTGCTTCCATCCAGAAGGATAAAAAATCAGATCTCCTTCAAACATGTATATCTCTTATGTGTGGCGTGGAAAGATAGCTGTCTATAGGCCTTGTAGAAACTGTACCAGCCAATATATGCTTACTCTCTGTAAACCACTTAGAGAGGGCTGGAAAGCGCTGTGAAGCGGTGTATAAGTCTAAATGCTATGCTATTGCTATGTATGTTGATTGCTTGTTTAGTATCCAAGGACCATCCCTGAGTGTTGTAGCTTATGTTTTGTGATGGCTGTGTCAGCATTCCACACTGGTTTAACAGCCAATGATGGAAATACTGTAATTGAACCAGAGTAGATGTAGCAGTTGTTCTGGTTCTGGTAGAAATTTAGCAATTACAAATAACTCTTATTAAATGCATTATTTCATGAATAAAAAACTCCATTTATTTCTCTGCTCTTTTGGAATTCAAACACCTTTCATACCGGCACTTATCTCTTGGTCTGTTATCTCCCTTAACTGCATTTCTCACATTCCTTCTCCTTCTCCACTTAACAAGATTTATTTTCCCAACAGCATGATTTCTAAAACAGCAGCCCTGACTGTTAATCAACACAGAATACTTTTGCTTACTTGGGAGCGGCAGAGAAAAACCTCCATTTTTCTCTTCGGCAACGTTGAAACTCCACCCTTCTTCCCCACTGACCCTCTGATGTGCCAAATACATCACTACAGTATTTAACCCATTCCTCTCCTTAATATCTTCTTCCAGACACCTGTTCTCTACGTTTTTGGGCCCTTCTGAATTTAGGGTTAACCCAGCGAGCGTCTGATTCTCCCTCGCTAGGTCCTGAACTCATAGCCCCATCCTGTGGCTGGCCTCCCACCTGTTCTACCGCCTGTAACCCCGGGCCCCCCACTAATTCATAAACACTATCTGAATCAGAGTCCTCAATATCTTCATCATCCTCCAACTGACCAGGAATATGTACAACAGCAGTGATGGTTGTTCAGACAATAATACAGACCAACATATAGTAAAGGTATTATTTACAACAGACCTGGGCAAGGGGTGGCCCGTGGGCTACATCCTGCCCGCCCGCTATCTGTGACCGGTCCGTGGAGGTCGGAGGTTCCTGCTTACCTGATGAATCATGAGAAAAGCAGGAACCAGAGAAGTCCCAGCAGACATAGTGAGCTCTTTCATCCTCGCACTGCAGCAGACCCCGACCTCCTACTGAGAGCAGCCAAGCACAGAAACCACGCAAACACTCCAGCGCAGTGACTGTGGTGCACCGTGTTGCCGTAAAGCAAACAGTTAGGGGTCTGTAGAGTGGGTCTGGGTGTTTAGGTCAGGCCAGGGTCTGGGTCTTTACAATATTGGGTAGAACTGAGTTAATTATATTAGTCCAGCCCTCTAAAACAGTGTTTCCCAACCTTGACAACTTGAAGATATCTGGACTTCAACTCCCAGAATTCCCCAGCCAGCATTTGCTGGCTGGGGAATTCTGGGAGTTGAAGTCCAGATATCTTCAAGTTGCCAAGGTTGGGAAACACTGCTCTAAAACCATCCCAATTTCTCATGCGGCCCCATGGCAAAATTAATTGCCCACCCCTGGTTTACAAGATATACCATATCTCCATAACCTTACACAGTAATTATAATACAGTCCATAATACATCTCTTATTCTCACACAGCAGGTGCATATAATATTACATATATTATCTCCTTCACATACAGTAATAATATACCATTTAGTATTAGCGCACAGCTTATTCTCTTATTAATACAGCAAATACTTTTACTTCAGTATAATATATTCTACACAGTATATTACATGCAGCTCATATATTAATACTAACCACACGAATCCCAGCGACCGGTTAGGTCCCACAGAGTTGGCCTTCTCCAGGTCCCATTGACGAAACAATGTCGTCTGGCGGGACCCAGGGGAAGAGCCTTCTCTGTGGTGGCCCCGACCCTCTGGAACCAGCTCCCCCTGGAGACTAGGACTGCCCCCACCCTCCTTGCCTTTGGAAAACTCCTTAAAACCCACCTCTGTCGTCAGGCATGGGGAAATTGATTCCCCTGGCTTATTTCCACCTTATGTATGGTCTGCGTGAGATGTATGATTGTTTTTATGTTAAGGGTTTTTAAACTGTTTTTAAATATTGGATTTGTACTGTTTATCTTTTGTTGTGAGCTGCTCTGAGTTCTCAGAGAGGGGCAGCATACAAATCTAATAAATAATAATAATAATAATAATAATAATAATAATAATAATAATAATAATATATACATCAGTAACCAACATTACAAGATAAAGCAGCAGAACAGACACAATGCAACAAAGCTCAACACAATAGAATACAACTACAGAATGTAACAGAGAGCAGCAGGTGTGTCTCCCTTATATAGTTAAATTGCAGCCCAGCTCATAGTTGCTACCTAGCTCTTAAAGTAATAGAACTATTTTCTCCTAACATACTATGCTGGTTTATCTTCATATTATTATTATTATTATTATTATTATTATTATTTATTAGATTTGTATGCCGCCCTACTCTGGAGACTCGGAGCGGCTCACAACAACAAAACAGTACAAATCCAATGGTTAAAACAATTTAAAACCCTTAATATAAAAAAACAATCATACATCTCATACAAACCATATGTAAAGCGGAAACGGCCCAGGGGAATCAATTTCCCCATGCCTGACGAAAGAGGTGGGTTTTGAGGAGTCTGTGAAAGGCAAGGAGGGTGGGGGCAGTCCTAATCTCCGGGGGGAGTTGATTCCAGAGGGTCGGGGTTGCCACAGAGAAGCCTCTTCCCCTGGTCCTGCCAGACGACATTGTTTTGTTGATGGGACCCGGAGAAGGCCAACTCTGTGGGACCGAACGGGTCGCTGGGATTCGTGCGGCAGAAGGAAACCCAACCAATACAATACATGGTAGTGACAGACTGTATTTTATGATTGTGATTCATCCTTTGGTCTTCTGCACCCTTGTGCAGAAGACAAAATCCCTCGTGTGTCCAATCCCACTTGGCCAGAAGAATTCTACGACAGGAACTGAAGCCCCCAGCTCAACCCTCTTGGACACACGCTCCACAGATTTTGAACGCTGTCACGACTGTTCTTCTTGGTCACAGGGGAGCGCTCATCAAACCGTGGATCTTCACCGAAATCAAGGAACAGCGGCACTGGGACATCTCTTCCACAGAGAGGCTGGGCATTCTGCAAGACTACACAAACTACGGCCTGGAACACTGGGGGTCGGACACCCAAGGCGTGGAGAAGACCAGGAAGTTCTTGCTGGAGTGGCTCTCCTTCCTCTGCAGGTGAGCAGCCACCCCCCTCCCTCTCGGCTCCTGTACCTGGTGCCCGATGCTCACGGCGGGCAGCCCTTCTGCAGGAGGGAACTGGAGCGATTCCACACAACTGGAATTAGCTAGTAGCGACACAAAGGTTCTAGACTCAAAGGCAACTGGACTTTCTGGTTTTTCTGTTAATAATAATAATAATAATGATAATAATAATGATAATAATAACAATAATAATAATCATAATCATAATGATAATAATAATTTATTGGATTTGTATGCCGCCCCTCTCCGTAATAATAATAGTTTGTTGTTGTTATTATTATGTTGTACTGACATAATAATAACAACAAACAACAACAACAACAGAGTTGGAAGGGACCTTGGAGGTCTTCTAGTCCAACTCCCTGCTTAGGCAGGAAACCCTACACTACTTCAGACAGATGGTTCTCCAACATCTGCCCTTCATGGCATCGGACCAGATTACCTCAGGGACCGCCTTCTGCTGCACGAATCCCAGCGACCAGTTAGGTCCCACAGAGTAGGTCTTCTCCGGGTCCCGTCAACTCAACAACGTCGCTTGGCGGGACCCAGGGGAAGAGCCTTCTCTGCGGCAGCCCCGGCCCTCTGGAATCAACTCCCCCCAGAGATTAGAATTGCCCCCACCCTCCTTGCCTTTCGTAAGCTTCTTAAAACCCACCTCTGCCGCCAGGCATGGGGGAACTGAGATACTCTTTCCCCCTGGGCCTTTAAAATTTTATGCATGGTATGTCTGTATGTATGTTTGGTTTTACAATAAGAGTTTTTAACTGTTTTAGTATTGGATTGTTATATGCTGTCTTTATTACTGTTGTTAGCCGCCCCGAGTCTACGGAGAGGGGCGGCATACAAATCCAATAAATAAATAAATAAATCTGCTTTAAAACTTCCAGTGTTGGGGCATTCACAACTTCTGGAGGCAAGCTGTTCCACGCATTAATTGTTCTCACTGTCAGGAAATTTTTCCTTAGTTCTACATTGCTTCTCTCCTTGTTTAGTTTCCACCCATTGCTTCTTGTTCTACCCTCAGGTGCTTTGGAGAATAGGTTGACTCCTTCTTTGTGGCAACCCCTGAGATACTGAAAGGCTGCTATCCTGTCTCCCCTGGTCCTTCTTTTCATTAAACTAGCCAGGCCCAGTTCCTGCAACCGTTCTTCATAGGTTTTAGCCTCCAGCCCCCTAATCATATTTGTCGCTCTTCTCTGCACTTTTTCTAGAGTCTCGACATCCTTTTTGCATCATGGAGACCAAAACTGAATGCCGTATTCCAAGTGTGGCCTCACCAAGGCCTTATAAAGTGGTATTAACCCTTCACATGATCTTGATTCTGTCCCTCTGTTAATGCAGCCTAGAATTGTGTTGGCTTTTTTGGCAGCTGCTGCACACGGCTGGCTCCTATTTAAATGGTTTGTCCACTAGGACCAAGGTCCCTCTCATAGTTACTACTGTTGAGCAATGTTCCACATATACTGTATCTGTGTGTTTTGTTTTTCTTTCCTAAATGTAGAACCTTACTTTTTTCGCCACTGAATTTCATTTTGTTAGAAAGCACCCATTGTTCAAGTTGGTCAAGATCCTTCTGTATTTTGCGCCTATCTTCTGGAGTGTTGGCTATTCCTGCCAGTTTGGTGTCATCTGCAAATTTGATAAGTTGTTGTTGTTATTATTATTATTATTAATTAGATTTGTATGCCGCCCCTCTCCGCAGACTCGGAGACCCCTCCTTGAAGTATGTTTGAAGATGTTTCACTTCTCAAGCTTCTTCATCCGAGAACCCTCTTCAGCTCTGAGTGGATGGAGGGGAATGGGAAGAATTTATACAGCTGGTCATTTGCATCCTTTTAGAGGGTCGTTGAGGCCACCTGGAGGTTCACCTGTGTCCTCAGGGTCACCTGAGCGGTGCAGATGGGTGTGAAGCCTTCTTAGAACTGCTGAAGGACTGTGAGGTAGACTGGAGATGGATGATGATGTCAGCAATTCCAAGAAGGTTCCACCCCAATTGATTGATTGATTGATTGATTGATTGGATTTGTATGCCGCTCCTCTCTGCACACTCGGGGCGGCTAACAACAATGATAAAAAACAACTAAAAGCCTTTATTATAAAAACCAAACATACACACAAACATACCATACATAACTTGTAATGGCCTAAGGGAAAGAATATCCTAACTCCCCCATGCCTGGCGACAAACGTGGGTCTTGAGTAATTTGCGTAAGACAAGGAGGATGGGGGCCGTTCTAATCTCTGGAGGGAGTTGATTCCAGAGGGCCAGGGCTGCCACAGAGAGGGCTCTTCCCCTGGGGCCCGCCAAACGACATTGTTTGGTCGACAGGACCCGGAGAAGGCCAACTCCGTGGGACAACAAACAAATCTCCAAGTGGCCTCAAAGACTTTATCAGATAATGCAAATGACCAGCTGTCTGCAAGGAGTATAAATCCTTCCATTCCCCACCAACTTCTCATCCAAGGAGGTTCTTGGATGGGAAGCAAAACAGCATCAAAGAAAACCCAGAAAGTCCAATTTTCTCCCGAAACAGCACATTTGGGAATGGAAGGGTTTATATCCCTTGCAGACTGCTGGTCATTTGCATTCTTCGAAGAGAGTCGTTGAGGCCACCTGGAGTTTCATCTGTGTCTTCAAGATCACCTTGTAACTGCTAAAAGGACTATGTTGTAGACAGGAGATAGATGATATCACCCGCAGTTCCAAGTGGCCTCCAGGACTCTCTGAGAAGGATGCAAATGACCAGCTTTGTCTGCAAGGGGTATAAATCCTGCCATTCTCCAAGATCCATGCAGAGCTGAAGAAGCTTCTTGGACAAGAGGTGAAACGCTTTCAAAGAAAACACCAGAAAGTCCAGTTGAAAAAGCACCTTTGGGACAACCATGACCCAGATGTCTGAGAACATCTCTTTCCCAGCTGTTCATTGTCTTCTTGCTCAGGTACATCCCTGTGGGCTTGCTGGAGCGCCTGCCACAGCGAATCAACGAAAGGCCCCCTTATTACCTGGGCCGAGATTACTTGGAGACCTTGATGGCGAGCCAAAACGTGGACGACTGGATTAAGATCAGGTACGAGAGAGCTTGAACCGCACCTGGCCTTGCCTTCCCCTCCCTTTGAATTCCTCGAATCCTCAATAATCCAAGTTTCTTTCTCTCTCCTTTCTTTCTTTTTCTTTCCTTCGCTCATTCCTTCCTTGCTTCTTTCTCCTTCCTGTCTTCCTTCCTTTTCCCCCCCCCCATGAAATATCATCCTTCCCTCTTTTTCTTTCTTTCTTTTGCTCTTTCCTTCCTTGCTTTCTCCTTCCTGTCATCCTTACCTTTTTCCCCATATCATCCTTCCCTCCCTTTCTCTTTCCTTCTTCTTTCCTTCTTTCTTTTGTTCTTCCTTTCTTCTTTCTTTCTTTCTTTCTTTACTTTTTTTTCTTCCTTCTTTCTTTCTCCTTCCTGTCTTCCTTCCTTTTCCCCCCAAAAATATCATCCCTCCCTCCCTCTCTCTCTTTCTTTCCTTTCTTTCTTTCCTTCCTTCCTTATTTCTTTCTTTCTTTCTTTCCTTCTTTCTCCTTCCTGTCTACCCCATCAAATATATCTTGAGATACTCTTTCCCCCTAGGCCTTTACAATTATATTCATGGTATAATCTGTATGTATGTTTGGTTTTTATAATGGGTTTTTAACTGTTTTTAGTATTGGATTATTATTATATGCTGTTTTATTGCTGTTGTTAGCCACCCCGAGTCTGCGGAGAGGGGCGGCATACAAATCCAATAAATTAAATAAATAAATAAATAAAATATATCTCCCCCCCCCTCCCTCTTTCTCTCTTTCCTTCCTTCCTTTTTTCCCCCAGTGAGATGCTGCTGGGCCGCGTTCCTGCCAACTTCAGCTTCCTGCCAAAGCACAAAGCGAATTCTTACAAGTAGGGCGGCTGAAGGAGAAACGTCGACACATCGTCCGTCTGCTGCTTACCTGTCTGTTCATATGAATTATTAAAAGAAATTTCCCTTTTTAAAAAAAAAATAATCACCGTCTGCATTCAATGCTTCCCCAGCCTGTGTATTTGGGTGGGTGGGTGGCTCAGCCCCTCCCTCCCCCTGAAGGGCTCTGCTCTCTTGCCTGGCTGCTTCTTGGGATGCCTCAATTCCAGATTTACAGGTAGCCCTCGACTTATGACCACAATTTCACTGCTAAATAAGACGGTTTGCCCCGATTTCCAACCTTTTCTTTGCACGGCTGTTAAATGAATAACTGCCATTTTTAGTCAACACGGTTCTCAAACGAATCAGTTTTTGCTTGGGGATCGTGTGACCTGGAGGACACTGCGACCGTCATAAACCCGAGTCAGTTGCCAAGAATTCTGATGGGGATGCTGCAACGGTCGTAAGTGTGAGAAATGGTGTCGCTTTTTTTCAGTGACCGTTATAACTCCGAACTGTCACTAAAGGAGTGGTTGTAAGGCTGCCTGTATTTATGTCCCGTCTTTTTAATGTATTTTTCATTATTTACTTATTTATGATAAATAATTCAAGGCAGGAAACATACTTAAGTATGGGTAGCCCCCGGCTTTTCACTTAGTGACCGTTTCAAGGTTTACAGTGGCCCTGAAAAATGTGACTTGGGACCATTTTTCACAGGACCCTTGTGGCATCCCTTCCTGCCACGTGATCGGAATTCGGACGTTTGGCCAATGGCTTGTATGTACGACGGCCACAGTTTGTCACGTGATTTCTCCTTTTGCAACCAGATGAGCAAAATGGGGTGAAGTGGGGAGATTTACTTAACAACTAGGTTACTCATTTAAGAACGGCGACAATTTTTTATTATTATTGGTTTTGCACATAAAGTTACATAAACAAACATAAAACAGTGCACAGTGCATGTGCCCATCACCCAACTGACAATACCAACAATTGCGGGGGGGTTCAAATATTTACTAATTTATATTTTTTTATTTCCTTAACTCTACTTTGCATTTGTTATTATTAAGAGTGATTGGAGTTTATTTTTCACATTTTCATCACAGATTCTACTCAGCATATAATCTCTCACCTTATTCCATCGTGCCATCAGCTTCTCCAATTTATTTATATTTTTTTAAAAAAATGGCGACAATTCACTTCATGATGTCGGAGAGGTTGTAAAATGGGGCAGAACTCACTAAAGTGTCTCCTTTAGTGCTTCCGTTGTGGTAACTGGAGGACTCCCTGCCACTGCTTCTCACACAAAGACAACCCTGTGAGGTGGGCTGGGCTAATGGTTAGCTGAGGCCAATCTCAACCCCACATAAGGAAAGTGAATTATGACTGTTGTACGAATGGGAATGAGTGATTATTAATGTTACTAGGGTCTTTAGAGTAATTAGTTAATTAATTGGATTTTAGATATTTATTGTATATTGTTTCTTTGATATTTATTTATTTATTTGATTTGTATGCTGCCCTTCTCTGAGGATTCAGGGCGGCTAACAGCATATAATATAACAATATAGTACAACAGCAAATCTAATTAAATTTAAACTTAAATCAAATCAAATAAACAAGTAAATAGATGTTGTTAGCGGGGAGATGGGGGGAGGGAAATATCTTCCTCACCCCAATCTCTAACCCAAAGTATCTGAGGGTCTCAGCTCCATCTTCTGACCCCTTGGTCAGAGTAGTTTCTTTCCACAAGCACAGCGAGCCTGCGGCGGGGGGGGGGGGGGCGGTAGGTGTTCCCGTATCCGCGACCTCAATGAGAACTAGCCGCCTCGGATGTCTTCCCTCCCTCCCTGGCTCCCTCGCAGCGCTCCGTCGTCACCCTGGCAACGCTGCCCCCGCGCTCCCATTGGCCCGCCGGCGGCCTTCGCTATTCCCGCCCTCTCCGCGGCGTTCTGATTGGCGGGCACGAGGAGGGGCCGAAGCGAGCGCTCCCATTGGCCGGGATGGCTGCTCGTCTCCGGGGCATAGAAGGAGGGGGTTCCGGTTCCGGTGTGGAGGCGGCAGCAGAAGCAGCGCTGGCGGCCAAGCGAGCGTCGGAGGGGGCCGGGCCCAGCGCGGCGAGGACAACACGCCAGGCCCGCTCCCGCCCGGCAGGCAGCCCGCCATGAGGAGGCGGCGGCGGGAGCAGCAGCAGCACCAGCCGCCCCTCGAGCCCTGAAGGCAGCCGAGCCCCGTAGGCCCCAACCCGCCGGGAGGGGGGGAGCCGGCCCGGCCCAGCCATGGACAACCAGGTGAGGAGGAGCGGGAGCCCCTCCCTTTCCCCTCCGTCCTCCCAGGAATGGGCGTGGCCGGCCTTCATTGGGCGCGCGGCGGCCACGCCCACACTCTCTGGAAAGGGGCGGGGCTCGGGCAGTGAGCCACGAGGCTGGCCACGCCCACGGGGGGGTTCCTCTTGCAGCCCCCTCCTTTTCCCTGCCTGCCTTTTGTTTGAGGGGGGGCGGGTGTGAAATGAATGGGGTGCCCTCCCCTTTGAAATGGGGGGGAAGGAGAAACCTGCCCCAGAAGGAGGGAGGGGAGGAGCCTGCCCACCTGAAGGGGCGTGGCTTCCTCAAGGCAGGGGAAGGAGGGATGGAACAGAATTGGAACAGACTACAATTAGAATAAATACAATAGGAAAGAATAGACTAGAATGAAAAGAAAGAATAGGAGTAGAATGCGGAAGAGAATCTAACAGAACCTAATAGAGGAATAGAATAGAGACTGGGACCTTAGAGGTTTTCTAGTCCAGCCTCCTACTCAAGGAGGGGAGCGGAGGCTGTTCCACCAACCCACCCAAATGGTAGCATGCAAAATGTTCCCCCATCCGGTATGAGGGTGGTGGTGGGATTTTTCTCCATAGAACCAGTCCCTCCCTGGTGCCAAAAGGTTTGGGTTTTGGCTGCTGTAGAGGAAAGAAGGGCCAAAGGGGACGTGGTATTGGAGGTGCTGCCCCAGAGAGGAGGGGGTCAGCCTATTTTCCAAAGGACCTGAATGCCAGTCAAGGAACAATAGATGGAAACCAATCAGGGAGAGAAACAATCTCTCCCTTGAATAGGGGGTTAGATTGGAAGACCTCCAAGATTCCTTCCATCCCTATTCTGATTGATTGATTGATAGATACAGGTAGTCCTTGACTTAAAACCACAATGGACCCCCCCCCCCAATCCCTGTTGTTAAGTGGGGACATTTGTTAAGTGAGTTTTGTCCCATTTTATGACTTTTCTTGCCACATTAAGTAATATCTATCTATAGTTATTGTATCTAGTTGATCCTTGTAAGCCGCCCTGAGTCCTCAAGGACAATCTAATAAAATAAATAAATAAACAAATAATCACTGCAGTTGATAAGTTACTAACCTGCCCGTTAAGTGGATCTGGCTTCCCCTACTAACTTTGCACTTCAGAAGGTCGCAAAAGGGATCACCCCCCTGCCATTTGCGATCTCCCACGGGCTTCCCCATTGGTCATTGCAGTAAATTCCACACTGGTTACCAAGCACCTGAATGGCAATCGCATGTAGCAATAGCATTTAGACTTATATCCCGCTTCCTAGTGCTTTTACGGCCCTCTCTAAGCGGATTACAGAATCAGCCTCCTGCCCCCAACAATCTGGGTCCTCATTTGACCCACCTGGGAAGGACAGACGGCTGAGTCAACCTTGAGCCGGTGGTGAGATTTGAACTGCTGAACTACAGGTAGCAATTAGCTGAAGTAGCCTGCCTATCGCTGGGTAATGCTACAATGGCTGCAACTACCCTGTTTTCCCCAAAATATGATCTCCCCCCAATAATAAGCCCAATCAGGCTTTTGAGTGCATGGCAGTAAGACCAAGCGCTTATTTTGGGGTGCAAACAAAATATAAGACAGGGTCTTACTTTCAGAGAAACACGGTTACAAGTTGCATCCCTTGTTCAGTGCAGTATCTTCAAATGAAGAGGCCATGACCAAGGGGACCCTGTAAAGCAAAGGTGGGCAGCAAGCGATTCTGGTAGACATATAAACCATACATAATTACAATTTGCCAATTCGGTAAGCTGCAAATAATAGCTTGTAAGCAGCCCTGAATTTACCTATCATAACAAAGTCGGTTAGCGTGTTGCAGGAAGTGGTTAGAATAGCAGAATTGGAAGGAGCCTTGTAAATCCACTGCTGAAGCAGGAATCCCTGCACCATTTCAGACAAATAGGTGTCCAGTCTCTTCTTGAAAACCTCCAATGATGAAGCAACCACGGCTTCTGAACACAATCTGAAGTTAGTTGGGGGAAAGATCAAAAGCAACATGAGAAAATATTATTTGACTGAAAGAGTAGTAGATCCTTGGAACAAACTTCCAGCAGACGTGGTTGGTAAATCCACAGTAACTGAATTTAAACATGCCTGGGATAAACATATATCCATCCTAAGATAAAATACAGAAAATAGTAGAAGGGCAGACTAGGTGGACCATGGAGTCTTTTTCTGCCATCAGTCTTCTATGTTTCTGGTGGCAAGCTGTTCCACTGTTTTGAGTGTTCTCACTGTCGGGAAATTTCTCCTTAATTCCAGGTTGCTTCTCTCCTTGTTCAGTTTCCATCCGTTGTTCCTTGTCCAGCCTTTGGGTGCTTTGGAAAATAGCTTGACCCCTTAGTCTCTGTAGCAGCACCTCAAATATTGGAAGTCTGCTATCGTGTCTCTTGTGGTCCTTCTCTTCACTAGACTAGATGTGTCCATTTCCTGCAACCGTTCATCGTATGTTTTAGCCTCTGAAGTCCCCTAATCCAGTGATTTTCAACCTTTTTTGAGCCGCGGCACATTTTTTACATTTACAAAATCCTGGGGCACACCACCAACCAAAATGACATAAAATGACACTATAACACAGTACATATAATACATAAAGTTAATAATATAGTTTCTAAATGTATTTATACTCAGTGTGAAACCTGGGCCTGTTTCAATGACCACAAAAGGGACATCCTGGCAGGAATGGTAGAAAGACACACACGAAGTTCTTCCTCAACATTTCCCATTCTCTCTGTTTTGAGTTTTTATCACTGCGTTTTTATCACAATGACAAATGTGCGGCAGCCCAAGGACTTCCTGGGTGTGGATGAGAGGCGGCTTGCTATTGGTTCATCGCTAGTGGTCGGGATGAATCCTAGAAGGTGATTGGTCAGTGAGCATTCCCTGTGCCTCCACTCTTCCTGTCGTTGATAGCTGGAGGGATTGTGAGGGGAATGTTTATGTTCGGATGGAGGCGGCTGGTGGCGGGCCGGATAAATGGCCTCCGCGGGCCATATCTGGCACGCGGGCTGTAGTTTGAGGAGCCATGTTTAATTTCCCCACGGCACATCTGACCATGTCTCATGGCACACTAGTGTGCTGCGGCACACTGGTTGAGAAACACTGCCCTAATCACCCTGGTTGCTCTTCTCTGCACTCTTTCTAGAGTCTCAACATCTTTTTTATAGTGTGGTGACCAAAGCTAGGTGCAGGATTCTAGGTGTGGTCTTCCTTTATAGATTGGTATTATTAGCTCCCTTGATCTTGACTGTGTATCCTTCGGTTAGTGCAACTTGGGATTGCATTGGCTTTTTTGGCTGCCACCGTACACAGGTGGCTCGTGTTTTAAGTGACAGTCCACTAGGAAAGTAGCCTTGCCCGAGACAAGGAAAAATGGTAATTGGGGGAAAGAGATGAGCCTTCTGGTTAATGTAGAAGAGAAGTTATTTCACTATGCATCCATTGGATTTGTCCTATTCCTTCCAACTTTTATAAGCACCCAGGGCATCTTGGTCAGGAAAACGAAGGGAAAGCTTGCATCAACATTCAAACTCTTTGGGTAGGTAAGGCTGAAGCATAGGATCTAACTCTTTGACGGACATCCAAAGCTACAACTTGAGATGTCCCAAGAACCCATAGTGGTGGGCCTAGTGTAGTGATGGTGAACCTATGGCATGCGTGCCAAGGGGAAGCAGCAGAGCCATATGGGTGAACAGTGCAGTCAGGCGGTAGATAAATGGTCAAAGCAATGGAAACTGCAGTTTAATGTTTCCAAATGTAAAATAATGCACTTGGGGAAAAGGAATCCTCAATGTGAGTATTGTATTGCCAGTTCTGTGTTGGCAAAAACTTCAGAAGAGAAGGATTTAGGGGTCGTGATTTCTGACAGTCTCAAAATGGGTGAGCAGTGTGGTCGGGCGGTAAGGAAAGCAAGTAGGATGCTTGGCTGCATAGCTAGAGGAATAACAAGCAGGAAGAGGGAGATTGTGATCCCACTATATAGAGCGCTGGTGAGACCCCATTTGGAATACTGTGTTCAGTTCTGGAGACCTCACCTACAAAAAGATATTGACAAAATTGAAGGGGTCCAAAGACGGGCTACAAAAATGGTGGAAGGTCTTAAGCATAAAACGTATCAGGAAAGACTTCATGAACTTAATCTGTATAGTCTGGAGGACAGAAGGAAAAGGGAGGACATGATCGAAACATTTAAATATGTTAAAGGGTTAAATAAGGTTCAGGAGGGAAGTGTTTTTAATAGGAAAGTGAACACAAGAACAAGGGGACACAATCTGAAGTTAGTTGGGGGAAAGATCAAAAGCAACGTGAGAAAATATTATTTTACTGAAAGAGTAGTAGATCTTTGGAACAAACTTCCAGCAGACGTGGTTGGTAAATCCACAGTAACTGAATTTAAACATGCCTGGGATAAACATATATCCATTGTAAGATAAAATACAGGAAATAGTATAAGGGCAGATAAGATGGACCATGAGGTCTTTTTTGCCGTCAGTCTTCTACGTTTCTATGTTTCTGGACAATGCTACTTGGTGTGTTGTGTGGATGTTGGATGGTTCAGGTGGGAAATTGTGGCTGGTTGAACATGTTCTTTCGGATTGTTACATATGTTGAGATTGGTCTTTGAATAGAATAGAATAGAATTCTTTATTGGCCAAGTGTGATTGGACACACAAAGAATTTGTCTTTGGTGCAGATGCTCTCAGTGTACATAAAAGAAAAAGACACATTTGTCAGTAATCATGAGGTACAAAACTTAAACATAGGGGCCAAATAGGCAATGAGGAAACAATATTAATATCACTCTTAATAATGCAAGCAACACGTTACAGTCATACAATCATAATGGGGGGAAATGGGTGATAGGGATAATAAAGAAAAACTAGTAGTAATAGTAGTGCAGACTTAGTAAATAGGGAATTTGGAGGGAATTTGGCGTCATACAAATTTCGTTGCATGGGTATACTGTGTATATACATACAATGGCAATATAAAGTATTTATTTAATTTTATTTATTTAATTAATTTGTTGTTGAGCTGCTTTGCTGTGACCTTGTACCTGAGCTGGAAAGGCTTGTCGTTACCCTCTGACTGCTAGAATAGCTAAGAAAATCCAAGGTATACCTTTGTCTCTGAACCACATGTGTGTGTTTGTAAATGACCCTGTATTTTCACAGCAAATCTTACGTCACAGTTGGAAAGGAGGTATACCTACAGACATTGGGTCTGTCATCTGGGTGGAGCCGTTTGCTGGAAGCTTGGTCTGTAGTTCGTGCGTGAGAAATTAATGTTCAGTACGCTTTTTAAGTTTCCACTAATTGAGAGGGGGTACAGATCCTGAATGTTCGGTTCTAAAATCTAAACTGTTGAGGTCTGGATGGGTGTCAACAGACTCAAACTCAATCCAGTATGCGGATGATACCCAGTTGTACATCTCCACCCCATGTCCAGTCAACGAAGCAGTGGAAGTGATGTGCCGGTGCCTGGAGGCTGTTGGAGTTTGGATGGGTGTCAACAGACTCAAGCTCAACTCAGATAAGACGGAGTGGCTGTGGGTTCTGCCTCCCAAGGACAATCCCATCTGTCCATCCATAACCCTGGAGGGAGAATTATTGACCCCCTCAGAGAGGGTCCGCAACTTGGGCGTCCTCCTCGATCCACAGCTCACATTAGAGAAACATCTTTCAGCTGTGGCGAGGGAGGTGTTTGCCCAGGATCGCCTGGTGCACCAGTTGCGGCCCTATTTGGACCGGGAGTCACTGCTCACAGTCACTCATGTCCTCATCACCTTGAGGCTCGACTACTGTAACGCTCTCTACATGGGGCTACCTTTGAAGAGTGTTCGGAAACTTCAGATCGTGCAGAATGCAGCTGCAAGAGCAATCATGGGCTTCCCTAAATACAGTGATCCCCCGGGTATCACGATCCCGATCATTGCGAACGGACTAAATCGCGATTTTTCAACCCGGAAGTCAAAACACCATCTGCGCATGCGCGCCCTTTTTTTCTATGGGCACGCATGCGTAGATGGCGCCGGGCAGATCAGCTGCTGGGCAGCTTCCCTGGGTCTTCCCCCTCTTGCTGGCGGGAGGGCGAGCGGCGGGCATCAGCGAGGAGTTTCCCCACCGCCCACGCAAACTCCTCGCTGCCGCTCGCCCGCCCTTCGCCCGCCCACGCCGTTCGCTCGCGCTGCTTCCCAGCTGAGTCCTGAAGCGAATTGGCTTCAGGACTCAGCTGGGAAGCGGCGCGAGCGAACGGCTTGTCCGCCGCCTGCCTGCCCGCACGCCCGCGGCTCGCCCGCCTTTCGCCCGCCCGCGCCGTTCGCTCGCGCCGCTTCCCAGCTGAGTCCTGAAGTGAATTGGCTTCAGGACTCAGCTGGGAAGCGGCGTGAGCGAGCGGCTTGTCCGCCGCCTGCGCGCCCGCGGCTCGCCCGCCCTTCGCCCGCCCACACCGTTCGCTCGCGCCGCTTCCCAGCTGAGTCCTGAAGCGAATTGGCTTCAGGACTCAGCTGGGAAGCGGCGCGAGCGAGCGGCGTGGGCGGGCGAAGGGCGGACGAGCGGCAGCGAGGAGTTTGCGTGGGTGGTGGGGAAACCCCAGCGCCGCTTCCCAGCTGAGTCCCCTTCCCAGGAACCCCAATCTTCGGCTCCTCGCTAGCGCTGCGGAAGTAAAAACACCATCTGCGCATGCGCAGATGGTGTTTTTACTTCCGCAGCGCTACTTCGCGAAAACCCGATCATTGCTAGGGGTCCTGGAGCGGAACCCTCGCAATGATCGGGGGATCACTGTATGCCCATGTCACACCAACACTCCGCAGTCTGCACTGGTTGCCGATCAGTTTCCGGTCACAATTCAAAGTGTTGGTTATGACCTATAAAGCCCTTCATGGCATCGGACCAGAATATCTCCAGGACCGCCTTCTGCCGCACGAATCCCAGCGACCAGTTAGGTCCCACAGAGTGGGCCTTCTCTGGGTCCTGTCGACTAAACAATGTCATTTGGCGGGACCCAGGGGAAGAGCCTTCTCTGTGGTGGCCCCGACCCTCTGGAACTAACTCCCCCCCAGAGATCAGAATTGCCCCCACCCTCCTTGCCTTTCGTAAGCTCCTTAAAACCCACCTCTGCTGTCAGGCATGGGGGAACTGAGATATTCCTTCCCCCTAGGCCTTTACAATTTATGCATGGTATGTTTGTGTGTATGTTTGGTTTTTAATAAGGGCTTTTAGTAAATTAAATATTAGATTTGTTTTATGCTGTTTCTTGTTATTATTGTTAGCCGACCCGAGTCTATGGAGAGGGGCGGAATACAAAACGAATGAATGAATGAATAAATAAATAAATAAATAAATAAATAATAAAATCAGTTTTTCTCAATTAACATCCTTCAGATGAGCTGTCGCATGAGCTGCTGAGTTCCCAGCCAGTTGGGAAAATCTGGTTTTAAACAAAGGAATTAGTTCACCGTTTACCTGCTAGATCTAACAGTCAAGGTGTTCTTGTCTTCCTTTGCCCTCCCCCTCCCCTCCCACACCGCCTTCCCCATTCCTAGTGTACAGTCCAGGTGAAGTTGGAGCTCGGACACCGTGCCCAGCTGCGCAAGAAGCCCACCACGGAGGGGTTCACCCACGACTGGATGGTCTTCGTACGAGGCCCGGAGCAGTTTGAGATTCAGCACTTTGTGGAGAGGGTCGTCTTCCGTCTCCATCAGAGCTTCCCTAAACCGAAACGTGGTGAGCACGGGATATTTATTTATTGGATTAAGTTCGACTTCTATGCCGCCCAATCCCAAGAGGCAACCTAGAAGTAAGGAGAAATGTTTCTGACCGTGAGAACAGTCAATTAGTGGAACGGAATTTGCCTTCAGAAATTATGGACGAAGTGAGGTTGGACTAGATGACCTACAAGGTCCCTTCCAACTCTGTTAATGAAACACAGTGGTACCTCTACTTACGAACTTAATTCATTCCGTGACCAGGTTCTTAAGTAGAAACGTTTATAAGAAGAAGCAATGGGGATCATTGTAAAAGCAGGGAGGGTGGAGGCCCTGTTTCCTACCAGGAGATTCCTAGAGAGGCCCCATGGAGGCTTCTCTCCGCCTTTTCCGGACCTATTTCCTCCCAGGAGATTCCTAGAGAGGCCCCACAGAGGCTTCTCCTTGCCTTTTCTGGCCCTGCTTCCTCCCAGGAGATTCCTAGAGAGGCCCCACAGAGGCTTCTCCCCGCCTTTTCTGGCCCTGCTTCCTCCCAGGAGATTCCTAGAGAGGCCCCACAGAGGCTTCTCCCCGCCTTTTCTGGCCCTGCTTCCTCCCAGGAGATTCCTAGAGAGGCCCCACAGAGGCTTCTTCCCGCCTTTTCTGGCCCTGCTTCCTCCCAGGAGATTCCTAGAGAGGCCCCACAGAGGCTTCTTCTTGCCTTTTCCGGTTACAGTTTCGGAGGCTCAGGCTTGTAAGTGGAAAATGGTTCTTGAGAAGAGGCAAAATAATTTTGAACACCCGGTTCTTATCTAGAAAAGTTCGTAAGTAGATAGAGGTATTACTATATTGTGGGGTTGTTTTTTTATCTTTTGGAGGAAGAAGAAGAAGGAAGAGATTTTGCTTCTCATCCAAGAAGCTTTTTCAGTTGTGACTGGATGCTGGGTGTCCAGCAAACCTGGAAAATAGGGAAATCAGAGAATTATCAGGGAAATTGGCGGTTCAGGAAATATTGGAATCATCAGGGAATTCGTGAAAAAAACAGAATAAATCATTGGGGAAAACCAAACTGTATTAAAATGTTTAAAAGTCAGGGAAAAATTTAAAAAAACGGATCGCGCTGCCTGGCAGAGTCAAGCAAAAATGAGCATAACTGTGGCAACAACTTGCTTCCTCAGCTACCAATATTTCTCCACGGCTGAGCCCTTTGGTATGACGTCATCCACAGTCACTGACTTGAAACATGCCTGGGATAAACATATTCATCCTAAGATAAAATACACAAAATAGTATAAGGGCAGACTAGATGGATCATGAGCAGTGTTCCCTCTAACGTGAGTTGTGTGCTATAGCGCAGGAGATTTGAGATGTCTGCCCACAAGTTTCCAATTCCAGCGCGGAGGTCTGACCTCTGTGCTGGCAATTAGAATAAGGTGACCAGACCTTGATCATTTGTCCCGACTCCAAAATGCGGAATGGCTTTAAAACTTACTGGATTGGACTTCCACCCTCAAGAGAAAAGCCCAGCCGGCTAATTTCCCCCCTCCCTCCAACTCCAAAATGCGGCGTGATTTTAAAATTGACTGGATTGGATTTCCACCGTGGGGAAGGAGCGTGGAAGAAAGAAGGAGAGAAAAGTATGGCTTTTTCTAATTGGATATTGTATTTTTTAAATTCTCATTGAAGGCATTTGTAATTGCTTCTAAATGATGTTGGTTTTGCTTTTGAAAAAAAAAATCAAAACAACCTCCTTAGGTGCAAGTCAGCTGAAAGTCCTAGAGAGACTGAAGGTAGATAATTCATTAACAATCAAGGCATGTCAAAGTGATCTGTGTTTCCTGAACTAGATACTGGATATTGGATACTAGATGTAGAAGTTGTTTATGGTTATTCCCAGTTTCTGGAGGTATTGTCTACAAGGTGGGAAGATGTTCCTCTAAAGAGATGTCTCTTGTGGCTGGTACAGATATTTTAAAATGTGAAACATTTTCTAACAACCAAGATGGAAGGGACCTTGGAGGTCTTCTAGTCCAACCCCCTGCTTAGGCAAGTTGCAGGGAAATGTCAGGGAAATATCAGGGGATTTCCGAATTTCCGAATTCCTTCCCCTTGGATGCCCTGTCACACGCAGAAGAAGAACGGGTCCAAAGACGGGTTACAAGAATGGTGGAAGGTCTTAAGCATAAAACGTATCAGGAAAGACTTCATGAACTCAATCTGTGTAGTCTGGAAGACAGAAGGAAAAGTGGGGACATGATCGAAACATTTAAATATGTCAAAGGGTTAAATAAGGTTCAGGAGGGAAGTGTTTTTAATAGGAAAGTGAACACAAGAACAAGGGGACACAATCTGAAGTTAGTTGGGGGAAAGATCAAAAGCAACGTGAGAAAATATTATTTCACTGAAAGAGTAGTAGATGCTTGGAACAAACTTCCAGCAGCCGTGGTTGGTAAATCCACAGTAACTGAATTTAAACCTGCCTGGGATAAACATAGATCCATTGTAAGATAAAATACAGGAAATAGTATAAGGGCAGACTAGATGGACCATGAGGTCTTTTTCTGCCGTCAGACTTCTATGTTTCTAAGCAAAGCTGGGTGCATAGCTCCGTTTTTGCCACTGGTCCTTTACCCTTGTGGTAGCAACCCACTACCGGTAGCAGCGTGTCTTCCTTTAGTCCCAGCATTTTGATTCTCCTCTCTGCCATTCGCCTAGTTTGCAAGGTGCTGCTGGGGAGGTTTGCTAACACTTATTTTTCCTTCCCCCCCCCTTTACAGTTTGCAAAGAGCCCCCTTACAAAGTGGAGGAGTCTGGCTACGCTGGGTTCATTATGCCCATTGAGGTCTACTTCAAGAACAAGGTATCACTTTATTTTCTTCCTCCTCCTCTTCCTCCATTTCCTTTCCTGGACGACCCCGGGAACCAATTTCACCTTCCTGTTTATCTTTTATATTAGACTTAGACTTATACAGTGTTCCCTCGATTTTCGCACGTTCGAACTTCGCAAATAGCCTGTACCACGTTTTTTCAAAAAATATTAATTAAAAAATGCTTCGTGGTTTTTTTCCCTATACCACGGTTTTTCCCACCCAATGACGTCATATGTCATCGCCAAACTAATAATTTTTGCAAATAAATAACCAAAAAAAAAAAATTCTTGTTAATAAATAATTATGTTTATAAATATCAGGATCACTAAGTGTCTTATTCAATGGTGAGTACCAGTAATAATGGTGAGTTAATGGTTGTTAAGGGAATGGGAAATGGTAATTTAGGGGTTTAAAGTGTTAAGGGAAGGCTTGTGATACGGTCCATAGCCAAAAATGGTGTTTGTACTTCCGCATCTCTACTTCGCGGAAATTCGACTTTCGCGGGCGGTCTCGGAACGCATCCCCCGCAGATATCGAGGGAACACCGTGCTTTTACATCCCTCTCTAACTGGTTTACAGAGAGTCAGCCTCTTTCCCCCAACAATCTGGGTTCTCATTTGATCCACCTCGTAAGGATGGGAGGCTGAGTCAACCTTGAGCCGGTGGTGAGATTTGAACCGTTGAACTCCAGCAGAAGCAGCTTGCAGTACTGCACTCTAACCACTGCGCTACCGTATATTCATTTCTTGCCTTTTAAATCTAAGGCAAGATCTGGACAAACAGAAAACTTTGCCCTTTTCCTATAAACCAGTGTTTCCCAACCTTGGCAATTTGAAGATATCTGGACTTCAACTCCCAGAATTCCCCAGCCAGCGAATGCTGGCTGGGGAACTCTGGGAGTTGAAGTCCAGATATCTTCAAGTTGCCAAGGTTGGGAAACACTGCTATAAACTGTAATGAGTACCATGTTTCCCCAAAGCTAAAACCCAACGGGGAAATAAGACCTAGCATGGTTGTTTTTTTCAGGGTGCTCGTAATATAAATCCTTCCCTCAAAATAAGGCCCAGTTAAGCTGGTCAGCCAGGTGAACCTAGAAGCTGCAGATCAACATAGTCAACATGTTGGTTGACCACAAGCAGAACATCTTACACATTTATAGATATGAATTTGCTTCTCTTTTTTCTCTCTTTTTTCTTTACTTTTTTTTCTCCCTCTCTTTCTTACCTTTCCTAAATATGTAGCAACCTACTAAAATATATTTAAAGTTCTTACACGTTTGTATGTGTACTTGTACAGTCTTTCTATTTTATGTACCCCATCCCTTTTATTCTCAATGAAGATTATATTATTATTTATTTATTTTTAAAGATTGTCAGCCAAATGGACGCATTTAGTACCGTATTTCCCTGAAAATAAGACCTACCTGGAAAATAATTGGTTTCATTTATTTTTGATTTGATTTGATTTGACTTCTGTGGCACCCAATTCCGTGGGACTCAGGGCGGCTTACAACAATATAAAAATACAAATACAATAGTGAAAACAAGTCAAATATTAAATGCTAAAAACTATTTTAAAAAACCCACTATAAAACCCACTACGGGGTCTTATCAAAACAGCATGCATACCTATCAATCATAAGTAGTGTTGGGCGAACCCAACGAAGTTTCGAGTTCGGCGCTCGGGAAAGCGCCAGGAAGCGCCACCGCCCAGCTGTCACCTTCCGGAACAGTCGGGGCACTTCCCGGTGCTCTCCCAAACCCGAACTTTTGCCGAACTTCCAGGTTCAACATTCGGGAGACCGCTGAGAAGCGCCCTGGCTGTTTCGGAAGGTGACAGTTGGGCGGCAGCGCTTCCCTGTTTCAGCTGGCCAGGAAGGACGGGCGGTGGCGCTTCCTGGTGCTCTCCCGAACCCGAACTTTTGCCAAACTTCCAGGTTTGGTGTTTGGGAAACCGCCAAGAAGCCCCCTGGCTGTTTCTGAAGGTGACAGCTGGGCGGCAGCGCTTCCCAGAACAGCCGGGGAGCTGTTGGCCGGTCGGGAGGCGCAAAAGGAGGTGGGGAATCCCTCGAGGGGATTCCAGGGTCGGAGCTTTGACGTCACTGAGATGTCCTTCCTGGAGTCCCCATTTCAGCCGGCCAGGAAGTACGGGCGGCGGCGCTTCCTGGTGCTCTCCCAAACCCGAACGTTTGCCGAACTTTTGCAAAAATTCGGGTTCGGTATACCGAACCGCACAAAGTTTGGTACGAACCCGAACTTTGCAGGTTTGGTTCACTCAACCCTAATCATAAGCCCTAATATGTGTCTTTTGGAGCAAAAATTAATATACGATCTGGTCTTATTTTCGGAGAGAGCCAGGTTCACTGTATATGTTTACTTCATTCCAGCTCTGATCCCACCTGTGCTGATCATTCTGGCCCCAAACTAATCAATAATGTGTCTCTGGGAAAATAGATGAGCCCTTAACCTTGAAGCTCATGTCCAAAATGTTTTGCTCAAACTAGTTTAAAAAAACACGACCCTGTGCCTTTTTGAAGATTGTGTTCTACCGCTAACCCTGGCACGATGACAGCTGAAGTGGATTCCAGGTTTGCTCCTGTACAAATCAGCCAACGCAGGGTTTTATTTTGCCATATTGTGGCCAAGATTTTGTTGATATATCCGTATGTTTCCATCCTGTACTTCGACCCTGCTTTTTTAAATGTTGACAGGGCCTCCTCCTCCTCCACCACCACCGCAGAAGGATTTGCCAGCGATGTGGTTGAGTTTGGAGTGAATTTTTCCGGCTATTCTCCGTTCTTCTCGTTCTGCTCTTTTTAGCGGAGAGCGGCCGGAATTGCAAGAGAGGGATTCACGTGGTCGGCTTCAATCTCTGAGATTTTTGCCTCTTCTTTCAGGAGGAGCCGAAGAAAGTGTGCTTCACCTACGACCTCTTCCTCAACCTGGAAGGAAACCCCCCGGTCAATCACTTGCGCTGTGAGAAGCTGACCTTTAATAACCCCACCAAGGAATTCCGTCACAAGCTCATCAAAGCCGGAGGGGTGAGTCATTCAGGGGGGCAGAAGGGACATTGTCTTGTGGTCCTTCCTTTTTGGGTTGGTCGTGTTGTCCATCTTCAGTGGAGGTGACTTTTGCCTGGCCACGGGATCTGGGAAATCACGTTTGACTCCCAAATCTGAATTTTTTCCTACAGGAGATGTGAAATGATAGAAACATCGACACATAGGAGATTGACGGCAGAAAAATACCTCGTGGTCCATCTAGTCTGCTCTTATACTATTTACTGTATTTTATCTTACAATGGATATATGTTTATCCCAGGCATGTTTCAATTCAGTTACTGTGGATTGACCAGCCACGTCTGCTGGAAGTTTGTTCCAAGCATCTACTATTATTTCAGTAAAATAATATTTTCTCACATTGTTTCTGATCTTTCCCCAAACTAACCTCAGATTGTGTCCCCTTGTTCTTGTGTTCACTTTCCTATTAAAAACACTTCCTTCCTGGACCTTATTTAACCCTTTAACATATTTAAATGTTTTGATCATGTCCCCCCTCTTCCTTCTGTCCTCCAGACTGTACAGATGGAGTTCATTACATCTTTCCTGATACGTTTTATGCTTAGAAACGAGAAAGAAATGATTAGAAAGAAATGATGGCTTCCCCAGACAGCTTAAAGAAATGATGGACGTTTTAAATTTGGTTCGATCTAAGTAGGAGAGTTATTTTGTAATTGCCATTTTCATCCCATTTGATGAAAGTGTAGAGAGGAGCAACAACAGCGGGCTACAAGAATGGTGGAAGGTCTTAAGCATAAAACTTATCAGGAAAGACTTCATGAACTCCATCTGTCTAGTCTGGAGGACAGGAGGGAAAGGGGGGACATGATCGAAACATTTAAATAGGTTTAAAGGGTTAAATAAGGTTCAGGAGAGAAGTATTTTTAATAGGAAAGTGGACACAAGAACAAAGGGCGCAACCTGAGGTCAGTTGGGGGAAAGATTAGAAGCAACTTGAGACAATATTTGACAGAAAGAGTAGTAGATGCTTGGAACTAACTTCCAGCAGTTGTGGTTGGTCAATCCACAGTAACTGAATTTAAAGATGCCTGGGATAAACATAGATCCATCCTAAGATAAAATACAGGAAATAGTATAAGGGCAGACTAGATGGACCAGGGGGTCTTTCTCTGCCGTCAGTCTTCTTATGTTTCTGTGTTTCTATGAACAGCGACAAAGAAACTATTCCGTGTGTCTTTTTTCGACTGGTTGGCTGGGGAATTCTGGGAGTTGAAGTCCATAAGCTTTAAAGTTGCCGGGTTTGGAGACGCACACACACACACCCACGCGTGATCTTGATTCTTGCCTGATGAGAAGCAGCTGTAGACTATCCAAGATTGACCCTCGCTTTCTCCCCAGGTGATGGTCATGCCCGAAGGTGCAGAAACCGTCTCCAGGCCGAGTCCTGACTACCCCATGCTTCCCACCATCCCTCTCTCGGCCTTCTCCGACCCTAAGAAGTCCAAGCCATCGCATGGATCAAAGGTGAGTCCCTCTGGAACGCAGGCAGTCCTCGGTTTATGGGTGCAATTCAACCCAAAACGCCTGGGATTAATTTGAAAGGCTTGTTTTAGGGAGTTTCACCCCTGTTTTACAACTATTCTTGTAGTTATTAAATCTAGCCATTCTAAATACAAATCCATCACCAAGGAACCATGCAAAGTTTTTGGTTTGTTCTTAAGTTTAACTGCTGTTGATGTTATTTTGTGCCCTTGCAGGATTTGGGTGTCCCTGGTTTAATGGAAAGAGGGACTTAGGGTGAGAAGAGGGCAACCTTAGTAGTGTGAATGATAGGTCTGGCCCACCTGACGCTCGGGAGACAGGAGAGGAAGGGGCACCGATCTCTGGGGTGGCAGGGGGTCGGAATATCCCTGTGTTGCTGGGGAGCGGCAGTTATGGCGGGGGCCACAGAGTTAGCCGTTCCAGGGGAACGAGGGATCGTTGCTTAATAACGGTCCCTTGTTCTGGCTCTGTGAGCCCAATCTTGGGTACTGGTGGTGAGTGTAACTCTGGCCCTGGGCTCAGGTTGCTGCTGCTTAACGCCAGGTCGGTGGTAAATAAAGCTCTCCTCATCCGGGACCTGATCCTGGATGAGGAGGCCGACCTGGCATGTATTACTGAAACCTGGCTGGGCCCGGAGGGAGGTGTTCCTCTCTCTGAAATTTGCCCAGCCGGGTTTCATATATGGCATCAACCTCGACCCCAGGGAAGGGGGGGAGGAGTGGCTATTATAGCCAGGGAGAGCCTTTGCTTGCATAGACTCATTGCTCCGGAAATTGCGGGTTGCGAGTCTCTCTTGATGAAGTTGGACTTAGGGGTTCAGGTGGGCTTATTTCTCACGTACCTGCCTCCCAGCTGCGTGTCAAAAGCCCTGCCTGTGCTACTCGAGGAGGTAGCCGGGTTGGCGGTGGAGTTCCCCGGACTCATTGTCCTGGGGAACTTCAACCTGCCGTCACTCGGCGAAACCTCTGGGTTGGCACAGGAGTTCATGGCCACCATGACAGCCATGGACCTGACTCAAGTAGTACAGGGTCCGACTCACGAGGGAGGGCACGCACCTGACATGTTATTCCTTTCCGAGCAACTGAGTAATGGTCTGAGACTAAGGGGCTTAGAAGCATTGCCTTTGTCATGGTCAGACCATTTTCTACTACGGCTCGACTTCCTGGCTCCAATCCTCCCCCGCAGGGAGGCGGAACCAATGAAGATGTTCCGCCCCAGACGCCTGATGGACCCAGAGGGCTTTCAGACGGCGCTTGGGGTTATTCCAGAGGCACTCGTCCACAGTTCGGCGGAGTCTCTTGCGGAGGCCTGGAACAGGGCTGCGGCGGAGGCTCTTGACCGGATTGCGCCTTTGCGACCTCTCCGTGGCGTTAGACCCCGTAGAGCCCCATGGTTCAACGAGGAGCTCCGGGAGTTGAAACGCCAAAAGAGACGTCTAGAGAAGCGATGGAGGAAGAGTAGGTCTGAATCCGACCGAACACTTGTAAGAGCTTTTATTAAGACTTACAAAGTGGCGCTCAAGGTGGCAAGATGCGCGTACCATGCCGCCTTGATTGCATCAGCGGAATCCCGTCCGGCCGCTCTGTTTAGGGTGACCCGCTCCCTTCTTAACCAGGGGGGAGTTGGGGAGCCCTTGCAGAGTAGTGCCGAGGATTTTAACACGTTTTTCGCTGATAAAGTCGCTCAGATCCGGGCCGACCTCGACTCCAATTGTAAAACAGAGTCGACTGACAACGAGTCAGTCGAGGTGACTGGGGCACGTACTTGTCCACCTGTCTGGGAAGAGTTTGATCTGGTGACACCTGATGAAGTGGACAAGGCCATTGGAGCTGTGAGTTCCGCCACCTGTTTACTGGATCCGTGTCCCTCCTGGCTGGTTTCGGCCAGCAGGGAGGTGACACGGAGCTGGGCCCAGGAGATTACCAACGCTTCCTTGGGGAGGGGAGTTTTTCCATCACTCTATAAAGAAGCGCTTGTGCGCCCCCTCCTCAAGAAGCCTTCCCTGGACCCAGCCGTACTTAATAACTATCGTCCAGTCTCCAACCTTCCCTTTATGGGGAAGGTTGTTGAGAAGGTGGTGGCACTCCAGCTCCAGCGGTCCTTGGAAGAAGCCGATTATCTAGGTCCCCAGCAGTCGGGTTTCAGGCCCGGTTACAGCACGGAAACCGCTTTGGTCGCGTTGATGGATGATCTCTGGCGGGCCCGGGACAGGGGTCTATCCTCTGTCCTGGTGCTCCTTGACCTCTCAGCGGCTTTCGATACCATCGACCATGGTATCCTTCTGCACCGGCTGGGGGGGTTGGGAGTGGGAGGCACTGTTCTCCAGTGGTTCTCCTCCTACCTCTCTGGCCGGTCGCAGTCGGTGTTAGTGGGGGGTCAGAGGTCGGCTCCGAGGTCTCTCCCTTGTTTGGTGCCTCAGGGGTCGGTCCTCTCCCCCCTGCTATTTAACATCTACATGAAACCGCTGGGTGAGATCATCCAAGGACATGGAGTGAAGTATCATCAATATGCGGATGATACCCAGCTTTACATCTCCACCCCATGCCCAGTCAACGAAGCGGTGGAAGTGATGTGCCGGTGCCTGGAGGCTGTTGGGGCCTGGATGGGTGTCAACAGACTCAAACTCAACCCGGATAAGACGGAGTGGCTGTGGGTTTTGCCTCCCAAGGACAATTCCATCTGTCCGTCCATTACCCTGGGGGGGGGATTATTGACCCCCTCAGAGAGGGTCCGCAACTTGGGCGTCCTCCTCGATCCACAGCTCACATTAGAAAACCATCTCTCAGCTGTGGCGAGGGGGGCGTTTGCCCAGGTTCGCCTGGTGCACCAGTTGCGACCCTATCTGGACCGGGACTCATTGCTCACAGTCACTCATGCCCTCATCACCTCGAGGTTCGACTACTGTAATGCTCTCTACATGGGGCTACCTTTGAAAAGTGTTCGGAAACTTCAGATCGTGCAGAATGCAGCTGCGAGAGCAGTCATGGGCTTACCTAGGTATGCCCATGTTTCACCATCACTCCGCAGTCTGCATTGGTTGCCGATCAGTTTCCGGTCACAATTCAAAGTGTTGGTTATGACCTTTAAAGCCCTTCATGGCATTGGGCCAGAATATCTCCGAGACCGCCTCCTGCCACACGAATCCCAGCAACCGATTAGGTCCCACAGAGTGGGCCTTCTCCGGGTCCCGTCAACTAAACAATGTCGGTTGGCGGGTCCCAGGGGAAGAGCCTTCTCTGTGGCGGCACCGGCTCTCTGGAACCAACTCCCCCCGGAGATTAGAACTGCCCCTACTCTTCCTGCCTTCCGTAAACTCCTCAAAATCCACCTTTGCCGTCAGGCATGGGGGAATTGAAACACCTCCCCCTGGGCATGTTTAATTTATATATGGTATGCTTGTGTGTGTGTCTGTTAGTATATGGGGTTTTTTAAAGCTTTAAATATTTTAACTGATTGGATTATTTATGATTTGTACTACTTGATGTGAGCCGCCCCGAGTCTTCGGAGAGGGGCGGCATACAAATCCAAATAATAAATAAATAAATAAATAAATAAATAAACCTTCCAATATTTGAGGGGTTGCTACAAAGAAGAGGGAGTCAAACTATTCTCCAAAGCACCTGAGGGTAGAACAGGAAGCAACGGATGGAAAATAATCCATAGATTATAGACTGGATGAAATCAGGCTTAATGGCAGTGACTGTGAGAGGGGTCTTGGAGTCTTAATGGACAACCAATTAAATACAAGCCAGCAGGTTGTGGCAGCAGCCCCAAAAGCCAATGCACTCCTCAATTGCATTAACAGAGGGATGCAATCAGTAGTAATAGCAGTAGCATTTAGACTTATATACTTCCACAGCCCTCTCTAAGCGGTTTACAGAGTCAGCCTCTTGCCCCCAACAATCCTCATTTGACCCACCTCGGAAGGATGGAAGGTTGAGTCACCGGTTGGTGAGATTTGAACTGCTGAATCTACAGCTAGCCGTTATCCTGCAGTGCTGCCCTCTAACCACTGTGCCACCCCGGCTCAAGGTCATGGGAGGTGCTAACACCACCCTTTAAAGCAGTGTTTCCCAACCTTGGCAACTTGAAGATATTTGGACTGCAACTCCCAGAATTCCCCAGCCAACACTGGGAAACACTGCTTTAAAGCCTTAGTAAGACCACAGCTAGAATCCTACATCTAGGATCCTTCTGCCACACAAATCCCAGCGACCAATTAGGTCCCACAGAGTTGGCCTTCTCCGGGTCCCGTCGACTAAACAATGTCATTTGGCGGGGCCCAGGGGAAGAGCCTTCCCTGTGGCGGCCCCAACCCTCTGGAACCAGCTCCGCCGTGAGATTAGAACTCCCCCTACCCTCCTGGCGTTTCGTAAGCTTCTTAAAACCCATGGGGGAACTGAGATAACTTCCCCAGGCCTATACTGTTTATGTTGTGTGTATGTTTTCTGAAATTTATTTATTTATTTATTTATTCATTCAATTTTTATGCCGCCCTTCTCCTTAGACTCAGGGCGGCTTACAACATCTTAACAATAGCACTTTTTAGTTTTAATTATTAGATTTGCATTGTACATTATTTTTGTTTTTTTTTCTATTACTATTGTGAGCCGCCCCGAGTCTACGGAGAGGGGCGGCATACAAACTTAATAAATCAATCAATCAATCTAGTTTTGGAAAAGATGTTGAGACTCTAGAAAGAGTGCAGAGGAGAGCAACCAAGATGATCAGGGGACCAGAGACTAAAACATACGAAGAGAGGTTGCAGGAACTGGTCCTGGCTAGTTTAATGAAAAGAAGGACCAGGGGAGACACGAGAGTGGTCTTCCAATATTTGAGGGGCTGCCACGCAGAGTAGGGGGGGTGTCAAGCTATTTTCCAGGGCACCTGAAGGCCAGACCAGGAACAAAGGTGGAAAGTGAACAAGGGGAGATTCAACCTAGAAATGGGAAACTTTTTGACAGTGAGAACAATTCACCAATGGATCAGAAATTGCTTTAGGAGTCATGACGGTTGGTTCAAAGGAAGCTGTACATAGGAAATGTAAATATGTTAAATAGAATTAGAATTGTATTGTTAAGAAAGAAAATAAGTAAATGTGTGTAAAAAAGATGGAGAATAGTTAAAAGACACAAGACAAAATAAACAGACTTTAATGTAAGAGATAATATGAAAGGGGTTGAAGAAATGGATTTTTACATAAAACTGAATGTAAACCATGGAGATCTAGCGGTGTAAGATAAACCAAGATAAAAAGGTTGAGCTGTCAAGATAGACAGCATGTATTCATTGGTTTCTTAGCACTTCTGGTTTTTGTCTTTCCCTTTCTTTCTTTCTTTCTTTCGTTCTTTCTTTCTTTCTTTCTTTCATTCTTTCTTTCTTTCATTCTTTCTTTCGTTTTTCTGTTTAGATGTGTTAGGTGTTATTATGGTTAGGATCTATAATCACCGATTGTATAATGTTTCTTTTAAATGTATATAAACTTAATTAAAAAAATGAAAAAAAATAAGGAAGTCACGAGAGCTTCATCATTGGAGGCTTTCAAAAAGAGACTGGACTGCCATCTGTCAGGAATGGAGTAGGGTCTGCTGCTAAGGCGGGGGTTGGACTAGATGACCTCCGAGGTCCCTTCCAACTGTGTTAATTCTGCTGTTTTCTTTTTCTAGGAGGCGAACAAAGAGGGGGGCAAACTCTCCAAGCCACACAAAGTCACCCGGGAGCATCGCGAGAGGCCCCGGAAAGACTCGGAGAGCAAGAATCCCTCTCGGGACCCCGAGCGGGAAGCCAGCAAGGCCTCCAAGGAGCCCTCCAAGAAGCACGCCACCGAGAACAAAGGGCCGAAGGAGGAGGGGAAGCCCCTCCCCAAGGCCGCCCTCAAGGAGGCCAAGCTGGCCCTGAAGGAGCACAAGGTGGAGAACGCCTCCCCCAAGGGGGCTCCCCCAGCCCCCGAAGGCAAGCAGCCCTCGGCCAAGCGGCCCCTGGCGGTGGAGTCGCCCAAGCCCATGGTCAAGAAGCTGAAGAAGAACAGCTCCAAGGCAGCCAAGACCCTCCCCACCAACACCCACCGCTCCAACACCAACACCACCTCCTCCTCCTCGTCCGCCTCCTACGCAGAGAAGAAACTGCCCAAGGAGAAGGGGCCCAGCGCCAAAGCCGAGAAGCCCAAGCCGGAGAGCGAAGCACCGAAGGCCGTCAAAAAGCCCGTGGAGGTGACCGTGGCCGAGGAGTCCAACTCGGAGGATGAGGCCTCGCTCAAGTCCGAGGTGAGGGCCGGTCCATCTCACTCACTCACTCAGCTGGCCAGGAAAGTTTCGGTTGATTGGACTCGGGGCGGCTTACAACATATAAAAAGACAATATACAGTGGTGCCTCTACTTACAAACTTAATTCGTTCCGTGACCAGGTTCTTAAGTAGAAAAGTTTCTAAGAAGAAGCCATTTTCCCCATAGGAATCAATGTAAAAGCAAATAATGTGTGTGACTGGGGAAACCACAGGGAGGGTGGAGGCCTTGTTTCTTCCCAGGAGATTCCTAGAGAGGCCCCACGGAGGATTCTCCCCGCCTTTTCTGGCCCTATTTCTTCCCAGGAGATTCCTAGAAAGGCCCCACGGAGGATTCTCCCCACCTTTTCTGGCCCTATTTCTTCCCAGGAGATTCCTAGAGAGGCCCCACAGAGGATTCTCCCCGCCTTTTCCGGCCCTATTTCTTCCCAGGAGATTCCTAGAGAGGCCCCACGGAGGATTCTCCCCACCTTTTCTGGCCCTATTTCTTCCCAAGAGATTCCTAGGGAGGCCCCACAGAGGATTCTCCCCGCCTTTTCTGGCTCTATTTCTTCCCAGGAGATTCCTAGGGAGGCCCCACAGAGGATTCTCCCCGCCTTTTCCGGCCCTATTTCTTCCAGGAGATTCCTAGAGAGGCCCCACAGAGGCTTCTCCCTGCCTTTTCCGGCCCTATTTCTTCCCAGGAGATTCCTAGAGAGGCCCCACAGAGGCTTCTCCCTGCCTTTTCCGGCCCTATTTCTTCCCAGGAGATTCCTAGGGAGGCCCCACAGAGGCTTCTCCCTGCCTTTTCCGGCCCTATTTCTTCCCAGGAGATTCCTAGGGAGGCCCCACAGAGGATTCTCCCTGCCTTTTCCGGCCCTATTTCTTCCCAGGAGATTCCTAGAGAGGCCCCACGGAGGCTTCTCCCTGCCTTTTCCGGTTACAGTTTCAGAGGCTCGGGTTTGTAAGTAGAAAACGGTTCTTGAGAAGAGGCAAAAAAAAATCTTGAACACCCGGTTCTTATCTAGAAAAGTTCGTAAGTAGAGGCGTTCTTAGGTAGAGGTACCACTGTATATCGAAATTCAAATAATTAAAATTCAGTTACAACTAAAGAACCAATTAAAATACATACATAACCATTCAATCAACAAACACATTATACATTCATCAGCCAGGGGGGAGAATCTAATGACCCCAAGCTTGGCGGCATAGGTGAGTCTTTAGACTCTTTTGAAAGGCGAGGAGGGTGGGGGTAGTATGAATCTCCGGGGTGAGCTGATTCCAGAGGGCCGGAGCCCCCACGGAGAAGGCTCTTCCCCTAGGCACCACCAAGTGACGTTGTCTAGTTCAGTATTTCCCAACCTTGGCAACTTGAAGATATCTGGACTTCAACTCCCATAATTCCCCAGCCAGCCTTGGAGGTATTCCAGTCCCGTGCCATGCAGAGCTTTGTAGTCATAACCAACACTTAGAGTTGGGTCCGGAAACCAATCGGCAGCCAGTGCAGACCACGGAGTGTTGGAGAGATGTGGACACGCCTGGCTAGTCCTGTGACTGCTCGCACAGCTGCATTCTGCACCATTTGTAGTTTCCGAACACTCTTCAAAGGTGGCCCCATGCAAAAGCAAGTCCTCCTGCCCATTTGGGGTCTCTCTTTTTCGCCCAGGGCATTCAGGTGACTTAACGACAGTCCGTTTAGTGACCGTTCGAAGCTGAGAAAAGGAGGGGCTTCCTGTTTTTCACACTTGGGGACCATGTGATTTGTAGGCGGGCCCATGGAAGCCACATTTAGGACCAGTCGCCAGCGTCTCCAGGGGTTGTCGCCTGATCCCCTTTTGCCACCTCCTGACAAGCAAAGCCGGCTTCCCTCCCCATCCGATGGACCAAACAATTTCGGGGATTTGCTGAACAGTTGTGGGCAGCAAAGTTTGTAAAAATGGGACCAGATTCACTTAGCGATTCTGGTCGTAAGTCAAGGGAAACCTGTAAGAGAGAGAGAGAAAGAAGCGGTAGCCATCACAATCTCCAGGACATTTCAACATTTATTTAAAACTACGAAAAGCGTCAAAGCTTTCGTCCGTCCCTACTGACTTCGTCAGAGTGTAAAATCCCCATTGAAGAGATGTAGGGAGTGACCAAAGTAGTAGTTTTTTAGTCGTTATAAAATAAATATTTAAACGTTCTGGAGATTGTGATGGCTACCGCTTCTTTATCAGTAACTATACCTGGAACTCGCATTTTAAGACAGTTATTTAGATAGAGAGAGAGAGAGATGGAGATAGGGAGGGAAGGAGGGAGGGATAGAGAGAGAGAGAGAGAGAGATAGCTAGATAGAAGATAGATAGATAGATAGATAGATAGATAGATAGATAGATAGATAGATAGATAGATAGATAGATAGATAGATATAGGGAGGGAAGGAGGGACAGATAGAGAGAAAAAGAGAGAGAGAGATAGGGAGGGAAGGAGGGACGGATAGATAGAGATAGATAGAAGATAGATAGATAGATAGATAGATAGATAGATAGATAGAGATAGGGAGGGAAGGAGGGACGGATAGATAGATAGATAGATAGATAGATAGATAGATAGATAGATAGATAGATAGATAGATAGATAGATAGATAGATAGATAGAGATAGGGAGGGAAGGACGGAGAGAGAGAGAGAGATAATAGATAGATAGATAGATAGATAGATAGATAGATAGATAGATAGATAGATAGATAGAGATAGGGAGGGAGGGAGGGAAGGAGGGGTGGATAGATAGAGAGATAGATAGAAGATAGATAGATAGATAGATAGATAGATAGATAGATAGATAGATAGATAGATAGATAGATAGAGATAGGGAGGGAAGGAGGGACGGATAGATAGAGAGAGAAAGAGAGAAATATAAATTAACTGCATGCTGCCTAGAGTCACTGACTGAGATGGTTAGCAACAAAAATTGAATGGATAGATGGGTGGGTGCTGGGTGGATGGATGGATGAATGGGTGAGTAGGTGGGTGGGTGGGTGGACAGAGGGATGGGGGTGGGTGGTTGAATGAAGGATGAACCTGAGAAGGAAGGGAAGCAGGGAGGGGGCTCTCTATTTTATTGACATTCTTCTCTCTCCTTCCTTCCTTTTCTGGGGGCGGCAAAGTCTGCCGTATCCAGTCCTTCCAACTCCAGTTCCAGCTCCGACTCCAGTTCGGACTCGGATTTCGAGCCGTCTCAGAACCACAGTCAAGGTGCGTGGCCTTGGGTCTCTCGACCCTTTCCCCAAAACTCCCAAGGTTTGGATGAATCCTTAGGGCCAGGCAGCTGTTGGTGCCCAGAGCCCAGCCGCCTCTGAATGCTGAAGGGCCCTTCAAACACCAGCCTTGTAAGGTGGGTTGGTGTCCCAGCCTCTGCGTCCTGCAGCTGAGGGCCTGGCCCTCCTGGGCAGCCTTTTGGCCCCTTGCCTCTCTTAGGTCAGAATTCCTCAACCAAGGCAACTGGACATCAACTCCCATAATTCCACAGCCAGCCCGAGGAATTAAACCCACTTGAAACATGTTAGGACTCTGCTCATAATGGTTAGGTTAGGTTGCTAATATATTGGTTGCAGTTGTTGCAGACTGCCACAAGCGGGAGTTAGATAGAGTTAATAGCTTATTTCTCTGAATCACCCTCTATGTTTCTCTGTCTGGCTACTCACCGTTAAGTTAGCTCTGCAATCTCTCTGTATTATAGTCATGTATATCAGCTAAAATGTATTTAGGCTTGATACCTTTGTTTGCTGATTATGACAAAGACAACTGGTAAAGAAGACTTGGTAATATTTGGGTTGTTATTCTGACTTATTGTGTGTCTGACTTTAGACTGTTTATCTGAGTACGTCATTTCTCAAAGTAAACTTTTAATTATTAGTTAGCATATCTGCATGTGGCTGAGTAGTTATTCATAACTAATCTCAATCTAAACGTTCCTGTGTGTGCACAACCTTGGTAAACAAGGATTACTCTGCTCATACGTTAAGCAAGCAGGTTGGTACCTAGGGGTGCAGCAAGGGCCCCCTCCCCAAAGATTGCTCTCAGGGCCACGCTGAAAAGTTTCTGAACAGACTTCAAGGCTGGCCCCACAAAGAGCGAAGGGCTGCCCTGTTGGCACCAGGCTACTTCAGCGGGGGGGGGGGGCATAATAATAATAATAATAATAATAATAATAATAATATGGAGAGGGGTGGCATACAAATCTAATAAATAAAATAATAATAATAATAATAATTTATTAGATTTGTATTTCGCCCTCTCCGTGGACTCAGAACGAAGGCTCCTGCACCCAACCCCTGATGAGGCCCGAACTCAGTCTGACCCCCTTCCTCCCAGCCCCAAACCCGTGCCCCTTCCCCAATTCCTCCCCTCCTTATATCTTTCTTTTAACGGCCGGCCTTCCTGCCTGCAGGGCCTTTGCGTTCCATGGTGGCGGACTTGCAGTCGGAAGAATCGGATGACGACGACAGTTCCTCCGGAGAAGAGGTGGCCGTGAAGTCCACCCCCGTCAGCCGAGAGGCCAGGTGAGAGTGGGAACGGTGCCCCCACCCGCCCCCTCTTTCTTTTGGGGGGGGGGGTTCCTCCCAGCTCGCCTCCATTTCCTCTCTGCAACCCTTTAGGATCAGCAGTGGGATCATATCACTATATAATTCCTTGGTAAGGCCACACTTGGAATCCTGCATTCAGTTTTGGTTGCCACAATGCAAAAAGGATGTTGAGACTCTAGAAAAAGTGCAGAGAAGAACCACAAAGATGATTAGGGGACTGGAGGCTAAAACATATGATGAAGGGTTGCAGGAACTGGGCCTGGCTAGTTCGATGAGAAGAAGGACCAGGGGAGAGAGGATAGCTGTCTTCCAATATCTCAGGGCTTGCCACAAAGAAGAGGGAGTCAGGCTATTCTCCAAAGCACCTGAGGGTAGAACAAGAAGCAATGGGTGGAAAGTAAACAAGGGGAGAAGCAACTTAGAACTAAGGAGTAAATTCCTGACAGTTACAACCATTTACTTGTGGAACAGCTTGCCTCCAGAAGTTGTGAATTCCCCAACACTATGTTTTTAAGCAGATGTTGGAGAACCATCTGTCTGAAGTAGTGTAGGGTTTCCTGGCTAAGCAGGGGGTTGGACTAGAAGACCTCCAAGGTTCCTTCCAACTCTGTTGTTATTATTATTATCAGGAAGAGAAAAGAAAGCAGAGACCAGGAAGCTACGGTCTAATTCATGGGCCCTTTGTGGACCTTTCTTTTTTTATAGCGAGATAACCTTTATTGTCATATGTTCACACCAGCACACATTAAAAATGAGGTTGTGTTGACTGCCTCAAAAGTGTACACATACATAACAAGCAAATGGAATGGCATGGAATGGAATAGGAGAATAGAATAGAATTTTATTGGCCAAGTGTGATTGGACACACAAGGAATTTGTCTTGGTGCAGATGCTCTCAACGTACATAAAAGAAAATATACATTTGTCAAGAATCATGTGGTACAACACTTAATGATTGTCACAGGGGTCAAATAAGCAACGAAGAAGCAATATTAATAAAAATCTTAGGATATAAGCAACAAGTTACAGTCATACAGTCAACATGGGAGGAAATGAGTGATAGGAATGATGAGAAAAACTAGTAGAATAGAAGTGCAGGTTTAGTAGAAAGTCTGACAGTGTTGGGGGAATTATTTGTTTAGCAGAGTGATGGCGTTCGGAAAAAAAACTGTTCTTGTGTCTAGTTGTCTTGGTGTGCAGTGCTCTGTAGCGACATTTTGAGGGTAGGAGTTGAAACAGTTTGTGTCCAGGATGTAAGGGAATAGGATTAGAAGAGAATATAGAAAAGAAAAGAAGAGAAGAGAAGATAGAAGAGGGTATATATACCCTTTTCCCCACAAAATAAGACCGGCACACATTAAAAACGAGGCAGTGTTGCCTGCCTCAAATGTGTACACATACATAACAAGCCAATGGAATGAATAAGAGGAATAGGAATAGAAGAGGATGGAGAAGAGGATATACCCTGTTTCCCACAAAATAAGGCCTCCCCTGATAATAAGCCCAATCAGGCTTTTGAGCGCATGGCAATAAGGCCAAGCGCTTATTTCAGGGTTCAAAAAAATATCAGACAGGGTCTTATTTTGGGGAAAACATGGAAAATAGAAGAATAGAAAAGAGCATAGAATGAAATAGGAACAGAACAAGAGGAATAGAATAGAATAGAACAGGACCGCGGAGGTCTTCTGTGGAAGGGGGAGAGCCTATATTCTAGATGTGACTGCCACCTGCCTTCCTCTCCTATTGGGTGTGGGGCACTACCTTCCCTCCCACCCCAACATCTCCCCTAATCCCCCACCCTCCCTTTCTCAGGCTCAGCCACAGCGACAGCGATACCGACAACAGCGCCGACTCCTGCCTGCCGAGTCGAGACACGCCGCCCCGGCAGAAAGGGCCCTCCGCTAACAATAAGGTCAGCCCCCTTCCGCTACGAAGCCCGGCGGCCTCCAGCCCTGTGAACCCGGCCCCTGTGCTGGAACCACCTGGTGGAGGCCACCGTTGCCCAGGCGGGGGAGTGGGGCTCATTGGAAGCGGGCTTCAATCCCCTCCTGACAATCTTTGAAATGGTCACTAAATGAATGGTCACCGAACCGAGGACTCCCCGTGTTTGCTGCATAGTAGTTCGGGAAACAGAAATATTTTCTTCTTCCAATTCCTCATCTGCTCCCATCCGGTTCTCCCTCTCAGGTGTCTGGCCGGAAAAGTCCAGAGTCTTGCAATAAACCGGAGAAGATCTTGAAGAAAGGGACTTACGACAAGGTACGTCCACCCCAAATGGGGGTCGGGGGGGCTGTGGAGTTGGAGGGGGGGCCAGAGATAGGAGGGCGGCTCCCCTGTCTGGGATGCTGTTTTCGGGCATGGAATGCCGTCCGTTTGCCCTGGCAGCTTCTTTAATTGAATTTGAATTGAATTTATTTGACTTTTAAGTCGCCCAACTCCTTGCGGTCTCTTCCTGGAGGCTTTCCCGCTGTCACTCCTGCCTAAACCTGATTGGCTGAGGACCACGCCAGTTGGACTCTCCAAGCGGTGGAGTTCAAGGGGGAGGGGTCTGAGCAAGGCGGGGTCTGGAGCTGGGTGAGAGAATTCTGGGAGTCGAAGTCCACAAGGGTTGGGGACCCCTGCAAACAAAGGAAATACTTGAAGCTCAGAGTTGAACCGTGGGGTCTTTGGGGTTTGGAGCTTCCCTTCAGACGTTTCATGACCAGACTAGGTGACAGCATCAGTCTAGCACTGACAGTGTTACTGTCAAGGTGCCAAGAAACATCCAGACCAGCGTTCCCTGTAAGCTGGGCACGTGCACACGCGCACGCTCCAAAATACCCCCCACGCACCCTTTTCCACAGGTGCACGCTCCCCATCCCCCTGCCAGCCCGCGGGGGGGATGCGGGGGCAGGGAGGCGCCGGCAGTAGAAGGGAAGGGAGCCGCTGCCGCCCCTGCCTCCCCATGGTGCCTCCGGCCCCCTCGCGCCCCTGGCCTCTCAGCGCTGCCCCCCCACCCGCCCAATCCGCTTCTCTGCTCCTCCGCCATCTCCTGCCTTGGGGCGCGACTTCTCCCATGGTGGGGGCTGCAGCTTCTCCTCCACTTCTGCGCTCCCAGCCAGGGGGCTGCAAGAGAGGGGGGTTTCTGCTCGCTTCGGGAATCCCCGCCCCGCCCCTCTCGCAGCCCCTTCGCTGGGAGCGCTTTCGTCCCGGGCTTTCAGCAAGGGGGCTGCAGTAGAGGCAGGGCAGACGTTCCTGAAGCGCTCGGAGAAAGCGCTCTCGCAGCCCCCTCGCTGACAGAGAGAGAGAGGGAGAGAGAAAGTGAGAAAGAGAGAGAGAGAAAGGGGGGAGAGAGGTTAAAAGAGAGAGAAGAGAAAGAAAGCAAGAGAGAGAGAAAGAAAGAGTGAGAGAGAGAAAACAATAGAAAGAGAGAAAGAAAACAAGAGAGAGAGAGAGAGCAAGAGGGGGAGAGAGAAAGAGAGAGAAATGACTCTTGATTTAAAGCATATGGTCCCAGTCCCAAAGGGACTGCTGCTCAGACACTATACTTTTTCGCCCACACCAAAAAAAAAAATAGAGGGAACATAGATCCAGACTAAATCAGAGTCCAAGTCAAAGTGCTCCTGAAAGTTCCAATTTATTTGCTGGAATCATCCTGGCGCCCACACTGGGAAGCCTGGGTCTGAGTCTCCCACCCAGTTGGAAGTTCTCATCTCTTGTCCCCCCCGTCCCCCCCCAAACGTGTCACGTTGCCCACTCCCATCGGGCCAGTGTGGCCAGTCCTCCTTCCCCTTCCGCCCAGGTGGGTGGGCACAGGATGGCCTTGAACCCCTCAAAAGAATGCTTTTTGTGGCTGCATCTGCCCCCTCATGAAAATCCCCCCCCCAAGTCTCCACCAACCTCAGGCCTTCAACAGAGAGCGTGACAGGCTGTTCATTTATCACCAATTTCTGCACCGGATGGACAGTCGCCGAGTTTGGCCAATGCAACCTCTGCAAGGAAGCGACTTCAGAGAGCGTCAAGGACCCCACAGTTAGAGCCCCCAACTCACCTGGTCTCCCTCCCCCCCCCCCCCCCCCCCATTCCTTTCCTCCCAGGCCTACACGGACGAGTTGGTGGAGCTCCACCGGCGGCTGATGGCTTTACGGGAACGCAACGTCCTGCAGCAGGTGAGAAGCGGGTCTGGGGGGGGCTCGGCCAAGTGAGGGGGGGGGCGGAAGGGCCCTTCCTCGACTTTGGCAGATCTGACGGCCTTGACGTGACACTGCCCTGTCAACCAGGGTGGGGTGGGAAGGGGGGGGGGAGACATTTTCGGAATTGCCTGGTCCGGTGGTTGCAAACCGGGATCCCAAGAGCAGAGCCCTGGTAGCCCAGGGATTCAGAATGCAGCGGGGTTGTCTTAACTCACTGCCCACTGCCAGCAGTTCGATCCTGACCGGCTCAAGGTTGACTCAACCTTCCGTCCTTCTGAGGTCGCTAAATAAGGACCCAGATTGTTGGGGACAAGAGGCTGCCTCTGTCTTCTATAGACTTCTATACTGCCTCACAGCGCTTTATTTTTTTTAAAAAATATTTTTATTAAATTGCATAGACAAACATGACATACATAACATGCAACACTTAGTGGAGCTACAGTCGCTCCGCTCAGAGTAGAAGTCATCTTTATATTTAAACATAAAAAAATGAAAAGAAAAAATCTTGTCGTTGTTTAACACCGTCTATAAAATAGTTTAAAATATCAATTATAAAGTGGTAAATAAGAACACATCTAAAATATTTAGCAACATATGTAAAAAATTTAAAATTCTAACTTAAATTGAGCTAAGATGAAGGGGGAAAAGGGAAGAAAAAAAGACGAAAGAATAAGGGTAGAAGAAAAAAGGAGTTCACATTTATATTGTGAATAATCATCATCTACTGCAATATAACTACTAAATGCTGATATGTTTAAAATAATATAACAATAAAATTATCTCTTTTTCTTTGCATGCCACCAAATACGTTGGTAAATCCACAGTCACTGAATTTAAACATCCCTGGGATAAACCTATATCCATTGTAAGATAAAATACAGGAAATAGCATAAGGGCAGACTAGATGGACCAAGAGGTCTTTTTCTGCCCTCAGTCTTCTATGTTTCTATGTTTCTAAATATATACCTTTTGCCAAAGATCATAGAATTCTGATTCTTCTTGGTTATAGCTTCTCTAAGCAGGTTATAGAATCAGCAAATTGCCCCCCAATGCACCAATAATCTGGGTCCTTGTTTAGCGACCTCGGAGAGCCAGAAGGCTGAGTCAACCTTGAGCTGGTCAGAATCGAACACCAGGCAGTTGGCATAGCCTGTATTCTGACCTCTGCACCACCATGGCCCACCTTCCCTCCTAATTCTCTCTCCTTTCTTCCTTCCTTTCCTCCCTCCTCCCATCTCTCCTTCCCTCCCTTAAAGCACTAGCCCTTAAACCTATAGGCCGCTTCATACTGCTTCACCGCCCTCTCTAAGCAGTGTACAGAGTCAGCGAGATTTCCCCTAACAATCTAGGTCTTCATTTGACCCACCTCGGAAGGACGGAAGCCTGAGTCGACCTTGAGCTGGTCAAGGATCGAACTGCTGGCTTGAGTTTTTGCTTGCAATGCTGCAATGCAACTACAGTGCCACCAGGGGTCGTAAGAGTCTGCAAAGCAATACGGAGCCCAAGCGCCGTATGTTGCTATTCAAGTGATTGCTGTGCAATTTGAAGTAATGTAATGGACTTCAATAATTACATTACAGCAGCGGTCAAACTTGTAGAAATCTTTTGGGGAAAGTGTACAGTATTTTTGAGGTTTGGTGGCTAATAATTTGGGGGGGGGGCTAGTCCCCCCCTTCCCCCAGTACATATCTGAGGTTAGTTGAGGGAAAAATCAGAAGCAACGTGAGAAAATATTATTTGACTGAAAGAGGAGTAGATGCTTGGAACAAAATTCCAGCAGACGTGGTTGGTAAATCCACAGCCGCTGAATTTAATATGATAGTTGTGCAGGTGGTTAGTTTAGCCTGTGAAGATTCTGCCTGTAAGATGATATTGATAAAATTGAACGGGTCCAAAGATGGGCTACAAGAATGGTGGAAGGTCTTATGCATAAAACGTATAGAGTCTGGAGGGCAGAAGGAAAAGGGGGGACAAGATCGAAACATTTAAATATGTTAAAGGGTTAAATAAGGTCCAGGAGGGAAGTGTTTTTAATAGGAAAGTGAACACAAGAACAAGGGGACACAATCTGAAGTTAGTTGGGGGAAAGATCAAAAGCAACATGAGAAAATATTATTTGACTGAAAGAGTAGTAGATGCTTGGAACAAACTTTCAGCAGACGTGGTTGGTAAATCCACAGGAACTGAATTTAAAACTGCCTGGGATAAACGTATAGTATTAACGTGAATGCCTCCTGTCCTAGATCGTGAACCTGATTGAAGAGACCGGCCACTTCAACGTCACCAACACCACCTTCGACTTCGACCTCTTCTCTTTGGACGAGACCACCGTCCGCAAGCTGCAGAGCTACCTGGAGGCGGTGGCCACGTGACCTTCGGCCTCGGGAGCAGGACCCGCCCGCTTCTCTTCGGTCTCTCTGGGATTAGTCCCCCCCGGACTACGGCCGCTGCCTTACTCTCTCCTTTCACCCGAAGCACTGCCTTAGGGGATCAGCCACGCGCTATGAAGACCCTGCCGCTGCCCGCCGTTACCCCTGACTCGGTTCCTCTCCTTTCGGGCTTCAGCTGAGCGCTCGCCTCTGGCCGCCGTCCTCTTGTGTGTGTGTCCCCCCGTCTCACCCGCCCCGTTTGCTCTGGAACCACTAGGAGCCAAAGCGGGATTTGATCCCAGCCGGCCACCGTCTTCTCCTTCCAGCCTGGCCCTTGGAGAGCAAGAGAGTTTTGGGAGGGGTGTGTTGAGGTCGATACAGCCGCAGACACTCGGGGTCAGCCTGGAATGGACACAGCGCTTACTTCCGTTGGATTTGCAGCCTCTGCGGAGGGGGGGAGAGCGTGCGTGTGGATCAGTGCCGGCACCTGCCCTCCACGGCCACCGCTCGGGTCAACGCCGGCTTTCCTGCAGCAATTATCGGCGGATGGAGACTCCTGTCCTGCCAGCTACCATGGGTCAAAGGGCCGGTTTTGCGCTGCGGGCTGGCGGAACCCGCTGGATGTGTGCCCGCGTGGCGCCCTCGGAACGGGCAGAGTCTGGCACGCCGAGGCTCTTTGGCGAAACGATTCAGGGCCCTTGCGCGGCTGAAGACGCTTCCCTCGAGTCCTGGCAAGGGGCCGCGGTTCCCGGTTGGTTCCGGTTTTTGATGGGCTCGGGCCGTAAGGACGACCTGAATCGTGCGCTGTCCGTTTTCCACGCATACCTGCAGATAACCCGGTCGCTATCTGCTGCGTATGTACCTGATATGTATTTACGGTGTAAAAAAAAGATAATAAGGTCTGAAAAGTGGGTTGGGGGGGGGGGAAGGTTTAAGGCTTTTTTAAGGTTTCTTTTTTTAAGAAAAACAGAAAAGGCGAAATAGGGCTGCTTCTACCTTCTGTCGGTTTGTTCAAAAGGGAGAAATTATTATTTTTTAAGCGTTTTTGAAGCCGGAGGTGGGGAGATGGGCCGAAGGCTCTCACGGCCTTTCGTGCCAAGCGACGGACTCCCCCCCCCCCTCCGTACTGCATTTGTCGGTTGGTTCGTTGCTTTTTTTTTTTCTCAATTCGCCATCAGTGTTCAAAGAATGGGTTGGAGGGAGGGGGGGAGTTTGGGGCCAAACTGTGGGGTTGAGAGAAGCCTCTTCTACTGCAGGTTCCGTGCGGTTTGAACGGGAGGGGCGGGGGGGGGAGATCACGAAAACATATCTCTATATATTTTCACCGTTTCCCTGTCTTCCTTTGGAAAAGGCTCCTTTTGAGATTCCCCAGGGTTTGCAACAAACGGACTCTTGTCTTCTGGGACTCCCTTGGGGATACTTGTATATATTCCTCACTCGCTCGGCTACCCATGGCCGGACCTACGGAGGAGTCAGCCCTCTCCCCCGTTTAGCATTTAGAGGCGTGAGGAGGGGTGACCCTGCCCACGCCTCCAGGGAATGAAGCCCCCTCCTCCTCTCTCTCCTTCCGGGTGGACGGGAAGTCTAGGTTCGGCCCAACCTTCCCTGCTTGTGCAGCGGTGCCGGAAATGTTGCTGGCGGCTCATATTTTATTTTATTTTATTTTATTGCCCTTTTCTCTCAAGTCTTTCGGAGGGAGCTGGTCACAGGTTCCTTCTTTCTCCCATCGCTTCCCTAAAAAAAAAAAAGACTAAAAAAAAAAGACTGACGTGGCAATAAGCCGATCCGAGTGAGGTCATGTTGACCCTGTTCCGAGGCGACCCCCCGTTTCATTTTATTTATTATTAATTTCCTCGGCTGTCTCTTCTGCTGCCTCTCTCCTATGTACACATTGCTATTTGCAAAGGTTTCCGAAAAGTCAGGCTGCCTCGAGCCGCCGTCGCCGTTTTTGGCAACGCCTCAAAAGCCGGGTGGACGTTTCCCAATTTGGCCCAGCGGACAAACACTGGCAAAGCCAAATGGGCAAGAAACCCAACCAGGGCCGTTTTCTCGGCAGCTGTTCTGCTCTGCTCAATGAGCAACACTACCCCTGGGTGCCAGCCTCCCCCCCCCCCACTTCAGATCTGCTTGCGACCGCTGTAAAAATGGGTCCTTCCCAAAGCGAGGGCTGATTTCCCCCCGCCACCCCCAAATTTCCTGCCCCCTGTATCTTTGAAGCTGTGTGAAAGAGACCGAATGCTCCCGTGTGCTTCCAGAGGGATTTGGGGGGTGGGGTTGAAGAGGGGAAGGGTCCTCCTGCATTAATGCTCTGGTGTCCCTGCCCTACAGAGGAAGGGTCTCTTCCGCTCGAACAAGGCGGCCTCTGGAGAAAGATGCCCGCATCCTCCCTCCCCAAACGCCTTCGTCTTCATAGGGGCTGTCAATCAGGTTCCCCCAATCCCTTGAGTCTCCTCTGCCCCACCGCTTTGCTGCCCCCGAAGGCTGGCCGTTTTGTGGGGGGGGGGGCGACACTTCCCCTGGCTGTGTTTGTGGGTGTGATGTGTGGTTATCTGGTGTGAAGTCGTCTCCTCTGACCCTTTCGGGCTTCCCGCTTTTAGCTTCCTCCCCACTGACGCTTCCGTGGGGCAGAAATAGGGCAGTGGGGGCCACTGGGGTGGGAGGGGGGGCGTGGAAACCAGGCCTCTGCTCTCAAGTTCTCCAGGCCTCCGAGATTTTTGACATTTGGGCAAAATGTTGGAAGACCTCAAAGTGTCTTGGAGGAGATGGGAAATGTTTTGAGTAAGCGAAACTTTGGAAATCCCCCCGTTTTTCTTCTTTCCTTGTTTCAGAAGGGAATTTGCAAAGTCCGCAGGGCACAAAAGCACAACATTGTGCGAATCGTATTTTCAGATATTATTAATTCCGGAGAGTGGGCAGGTGTCAGCTTCCTAATCCAGTCCAGGGGTCCCCAAACACGGCAACGTCTGGACTCCCAACGATTCCCCCAGCCGGCCGTGCCTGCCTAAGGGAATCGTAGGCGTTGGGAAGCCCAGACTGTCTTTTAAAGTTGCCCAGTTCATTTCCCCTGCTGGTTCAGGCTGGTCTGGAGGCCACCAAGCGATGCAAAAACCCTGGGGGCCCTGAAAGCCCCCCCCCCTCTCTGCTTCCAGGGATTTCCTCGGGGGGGGAACTGATAAAAAAAACATCCCTGGAGAGGGTGGGCTTCTCCTAGCAAAGCCCCTCGCCTGTTCTCTCGAAGCCAAAGTGGACTTTGTGCTTCGGGTCAGCTGACCTTGGCGGTCAGCCTTGCAAACGTGGCTTGGCCGGCCTTCCTCTCTTTTTTTTATTTGCCCGTCGCCGAAATAAATCATTGACCAGAATTGTCAATTTCCAAGGATGACCTGACCTGGGGCACAAAATACCGGAGTATATTTAGCGCAAGATTTCTCAATTATTTTCCGTTACCTCCCCCCCCAAATAAGTAAACATTTTGCACCCCCCTAAAACTCTCCCCCGCGACTGTAAATAGTCCCTAAATTGTGCCGCATTGCGAGACGTGGGTCCTACCTGACACTTGTATGGGTACCTCCGTTGCGTTCCTTGGTGTTGCATCCAGGGAAGCCCCCCCCCCCCCTCCTGGCACCGCTCCGTGCTCTCCCCCCCCCCAAGGGGAGGGGTGCCCCATCATTTGAGAAGCACTGATTCAGCGGAAGGGCCGTAGAGCAAGGCGCCTCTCGGACACGTCCCCGGTTTTGCCATAACAAAAAAAAAAGTATTTCGCCAAGAGTGTTAGGCTTTCTTCCTCGGTTTCCCTTTCGTGCCCCCCCCCCTTGAGGAGTTGTAGGCTGGGTTTTTCTGCAGGTGGGGAAACACACACACACACACACACACACACACACACAAGCAAGCGTCTCCAGAAATGGCCTTTGCATGCAAATTTAGTGAAAGAACCCCTTCCTCACTTGAGAGCTATTTTGGCTTGGAAAAAGGAAGTTCTATACTCCAAGGAGCCCTTCTTGCGGGGAGGGGCTTGTCTTGCAAAGCCCCTCCCTCTTCCCTCCAACACTGGACAGCCCCCCCCATCGTTCCCCAAACACCAGGGCCCTCCCCAGTCCGTTCCCACCTTTTGCAGCCCCCCCCAACACCCACATATTCCTGCAGGTCAGTTCGAGGGTCTTCAACCTTCCCAACTTCTTATTAGGATTTACAAAATTTCAACTCCCAGAAGTCCACTGGCTTGTGTATTGTGTGGGGGATTCTGGGAGTTGAAGTCCAGAAGATCTTCACATCCACAGAGTTGCCCCCCCCCCTCCTCCAATTAAAACAGGATTTTCCCATTTGGGATCATGGGATGTGCCATTTGGGGGATCTCCCCACCCACCTTCTTCCGTTCTTTTGGTATTTTAAGAAGTATTTTGGAGGAAAATCTCCTCTAGGACCCCCTGAGTTTGGAGGTTTGTTTCCTTGGGTGGAGGGGGGAGAATCCCCCTTCGTTTTGGGGATGAGGTGGGGTTCTAACCCGCAGTCCGCCTTTCTCTCTGCTCCTTGGCTTGACCAGACACCTCACAATGGGAGGCCACTACAGTTAAAGCCTCTCTTGGTTTGGTTTATTTCATTTTTCTCCTTTTCGTTGCCAAGTGCACCAGTTGTCTCCCTCCCCCCCATCTCAGGTGCTCCCTGTGGGGGCGAGGTGGGGGTGGGACCGGTCTGGCCCTGAGAACAAAAAAAATGGGGGGTTTTGCACCCCCAAAACGAAAGAGGACCCGAAGGCAAGTATTGAAAGCTTCCGTTGCAAAGGTATTCAAGCGCGGGGGGAATATTTTTCGTTTTTTAAGGCAGGAGGCCAGGAGGGAATCTTTAAAAAAAACCTTTTGGAGGGGGGAAAAAGTCAGGGGTGGGGAGGGAAATGTTTGTAATAAATTATGGGGTTGTGGTCATATTTTTCCCCCTTTTGGTCCTGACTTTTAAGCGCTTTTTTTGTTACACTTGTGGAAATTTACGGAGGAGTTTTATAGGAAAAAAAATTGAAAACAAGAAAAAAAAAGGAGAACCTGAAATAAAAGGTGAAAGTTGCAACCTGGAGGGGATGCCTGGTTTTTTTGTCTCTCTCTCTCTCTCTCTCTCTTATGTAGTGGGGGGCGAAGAGGGGGGCTTGGGCATCCGGTCAGGTGAGACTTTGCCAACATGACCGTCCAGCTGTGGGCATTTGGGGGGGCTCAGCTGGTCTTTCGCTGCCCCCCTTTCCTCTTGGGGTGAATAAAGTAGCCCAGAGGGCCTGAGGCCTCGTGGCCTGTCCAGGTGAGCCTCCTTCACCCACCTGGAAGGGGAGGGGGCCCACAGGTGAGAGGGAAGGAGGCCCCTCCATCTAACTTCCACCTGGGGGGGGAGTTACAGTCCTCCAGCTGGGGAGAGGCCCAGCGGAGGCTGCCCAAAAGTCTCTCGGCTGCTCTTCCAGGGCAATTTTATTTTATTGCCAAAGACGCTGCCCTGTTGAAAGAAGGGAGGAAGAAAGGAGATGGGGAGAGAGGACAGAAGGGGAGGGGTGAAGGAGAAAAGGGGGAAAGACAGGGAGAGAAGCAGGAAGAAAAGGAGAAATGAGAAGGAGGGAGGAAGAAAGGGAAGGGGGAAGGGAGGAAAAGGAAGGAAGGACACAGGGAGGGAGGAATCAAAGGGGAGAGAGGAAGAAAGGAGGAGAGAAGGGAAGGAGAAATAGAAGAGGAAAGGAGAGAAGCAGGCAGGAAAGGAGGAAGAAAAGGAAGGAGGAATCAAGAGTAGGCAGAGAGGAAGAAACGGGGAGGGAAGGGGTGAAGGAGAAAAAGGCAGGGAGAAAAGGAAATGAGAAGGAGGAAGAGAGGAAAGGTAGAAGGAAGGAAAAGGAGGAAGAAAAATGGGGAGGGAGGAATCAAAAGAGGGAGAGGAAGAAAGGGAGGGAGAAGGTGGGGAGGAGAAATAGAAGCAGGAAGGAAAGGAGACGAGAGGGAGGGAGAAAAGGAAGGTGGAAAGAAGGAGAGGGAGGAATTGAGTAGGGAGAGGGGGAGTGAAGGGAAGGGGAAAAGGAGAAATAGAGGAAAGGCAGGGAGAGAAGTCGGAACGAAGGGAGGAGGGAGGAATGGGGAGAAGGAGAAAGTGGGAAGGGAGGATGTCTCCTTTTGGCTTGACTGCTGCAATCTGGCCAGCCTGGGGCTGCCCTTGGAAGACCACCAAAAGCTGCAACTGTGCAGGAATATATATATTCAACCTGTTTTCCAAAGCACCGAAAGGCCAGACAAGGAATCGCGGATGGAAACTGATCAAGGAGAGATTCAGCCTGAAAATGAGGAGGGATTTTCCCGACTGAGGAATGGATTAACCAGTGGAACTGCTTGCCACCAGAAATTGTGGGAGCTTCGTCCCTAGAGGCTTTCAAGAAAAGACTGGACTGACATCTTGGTCAGCAAGGGTGGGAAGGTCTCCTTGAGCAGGGGGCTGGACTAGAAGACTTCCATGACCTCTTCCAACTCTGTTACTCTATCGCATCTTACTGGCTTCTACTAACTGGAAATGTGAATTTATTTTCGATGGTCCCTCTTGTCTGTTTGTCTGTCTGTCTATCTATCTATCCTCTACCCACCCATCCATAATCAATCAATCAATCATCTACCCACCCATCTATAATCAATGAATCAATGATCTATCTATCCTCTACCCACCCATCCATAATCATCTACCCACCCATCCATAATCAATCAATCAATGAATCAATCATCTACCCACCCATCTATAATCAATGAATCAATGATCTATCTATCATCTATCTATTATCTATCCTCTACTCACCCATCCATAATCAATCAATAAATCAATCATTCATCTACCCACCCATCTATAATCAATGAATCAATGTTCTATCTATGTATCTACCTACCTACCTACCTACCTATCTATCCTCTACCCACCCATCCATAATCATTCATTCATACCCACCCATCTATAATCAATGAATCAATGTTCTATCTATTTATCTATGTATCTATCTGTCTGTCTGTCTGTCTCTATCCCTCCATCCAATTGTTACTGTGCCAAACTCCCCAGGGACTCTGGGTGGCTAATATATAGTCAAGTGAGGAGAACCAGACAGAACCTGGGATAAAAAATCCAGGTGCCACCCACCCAAAAGACCTCACTCTGTGTGTGTGTGTGTGTGTGTGTGAATTTTCAGGTGTCTTTGGAACATCCGCTGAATCAGGGCTGCTCAGATCTGGCGGGTGGGAGGATGGACCCACCCACTCCACAAACCGGCACCGTTTTTATTTATTTGGGAATTCTAGAAGTCCGTAAGTCGGAAAGTTGCTAAACTGGTGCTTAAGTGAATCACTGCGGTTGTTAAGTCGGCAACCTGGCTGTGAATCCGGCTTCCCTTGTTGTCAGAAGGTCTCAAAAGGGGATTGCGTGTCACATACACACACACACACTCCCGAGGACCCTGAGACTGTTGTAAATACAAACAAAGTTGCTAAGCCTCTAAATTTTGATCAGGTGATAATGGAGAGGCTGCAAAGGCCATAACTCTTGAAGAACACCCAAAAGTCCCTTTTTTCAGTGACGTAGCTTCGGATGGTCACTACTCACTAAGTGAACTTTTGTAAGTTGAGGGCTACCTGTAGTTGTCCATCACATTGTACACAGTAAAGGAGAAACAGAACAAGAGAGTTGTGTTAGTCTACAATCCTGAGCTGCATCAACAGGGGAATACACTCCAAGACCAGGGAAGTCTTAATACCACTCTACTACGCCCTGGTCCGACCACACCTGGAGTACTGTATTCAGTTCTGGTCATCACACTTCAAAAGAGACATTGAACCTCTGGAGAAGGTGCAAAAAAGAGCAACCAAGATGATTAAGGAATTTGAAACCAAGACTTACGAAGAGAGACTGAGGGAACTGGGCATGGATAGCCCAGAGAAAAGGAGGGCCAGAGCAGACATGATAGCAGTCTACAAGTATACGAGGGGATGTCACAGAGAGGAAAGGATCACTTTCTTCTCCAGGGCACCGGAGGGCCGGACGAGGAACTACGGCTGGAAGCTGACCAAGGAGAGATTCAACATGGAGATAAGGAGGAACTTCCTGACGGTCAGAGCAATCAACCAATGGAACAACCTACCAGCAAACGTTGTGAACTCCAACACTCTGGACATTTTTAAGAGAAGATTGAACTGCCATTTGACTGGTGTACTATAGGGTTCCTGCTTGGGCAGGGGGTTGAACTCGATGGCCTTCATGGTCCTTTTCAACTCTAAAATAAATAAATAAACAAACAAACAAACAAATAATACAGTTAAGTTAAGGAGTATACAGAATGACCCTTGAGTTATCAAGGATGCACATGTGCAAAGGAAACATGGAATTCTAGCAGATAACAACAACAACAACAACAACAACAGAGTTGGAAAGGTCCTCTAGCCTAGCCCAACCCCCTGCTTAGGCAGGAAACCCTACACTACCTCAGACAGATGGTTATCCAACATCTGCTTTAAAACTTCCAGTGTTGGGGCATTCACAACTGCTGGAGGCAACTTCTGTTCCACTGATCAACCGTTCTGACTGTCAGGGAATTTCACCTTAGTTCTCAGTTGCTTCTCTCCTTGTTTAGTTTCTACCCATTGCTTCTTCTCAAACCCTCAGGTGCTTTGGAGAATAAGTTGACTCCCTCTTCTTTGTGGCAACCCCTGAGAAGACTTGGAAGACTGCTACCATGTCCCCCCTGGTCCTTCTTTTCATTAAACTAGCCAGGCCCAGTTCCTGCAAATTTAGATATCCAACAGATAGTCAGGAAATATTAGCAATGGTTCAGTCATACAAAACAAATACATTAAAGTACATTAAATACTAATTAATATTTAATACATTAAATACTAATGTGGTATTTACTTTAACAAATTTATGTAAAGCAAGTGACTAAAGGTAAAAGGAAGAAGAAACCGCTATGGTTTAGCAATGATGTAAGGGCTATAGTCAATGAAAAAAAGGCTGCCTATAGGAGGTATAAAGAGTCTGGAAGTATAGCTGATAGGGAGGTATATAAAATGAGACAGAAGGAGGCGAAACAGATAATATATGCTGCTAAAGCCTCAAAAGAGGAAGAAATAGCAAAATCTGTAAAGAAGGGGGATAAAACCTTCTTCAGATATATTAGTGATAGGAAGAAGAAAAACTGCAGCATCACAAAGCTTAGTACCGGGAATAATACATGCATTGATGGGAATAAGGAGATTGCTGACCATTTCAATAGCTACTTCTGTTCAGTTTTCTCAAAAGACACCTTACAAAATAATACTATAGAGGGATATAGCATTGCTTCCAGCTGTACGGATTCAGCTCCAGTGATCTTAGAAGCCGATGTCTTAGAAGAACTTGAAAGATTAAAGATAAATAAGGCAATGGGTCAGGATGGCATCCACCCCAGAGTTCTTAAAGAACTCAGATCTGTCATTGCTACCCCCCTGACTGATTTGTTTAACCAATCCCTGTTAACAGGAGATGTCCCTGAGGATTGGAGAATGGCCAGTGTTGTGCCTATCCACAAGAAGGGCAGTAGAGAAGAAGCTGGTAACTACAGGCCAGTTAGCTTGACATCAGTTGTAGTTAAAATGATGGAGACTCTACTCAAAAAGAGGATAAATCAGCACCTAAAAAACAATAACTTATTGGACCCAAATCAGCATGGCTTTACTGAAGGCAAATTGTGTCAGACTAATCTCATTGAGTTCTTTGACTATGTCACAAAGGTGTTGGATCAAGGTGGTGCCGTGGATATTGCCTATCTGGACTTCAGCAAAGCCTTTGATACGGTTCCACATAAAGAGCTGATAGATAAATTAGTGAAGATTGGACTTAATCCCTGGATACTTCAGTGGATTTGCAGCTGGCTGAAGCGTAGACATCAGAGAGTCATTGTTAATGGCGAGTATTCTGAGCAGAGTCAGGTTACAAGCGGTGTGCCACAAGGGTCTGTTCTGGGTCCTATTCTTTTTAATATGTTTGTGAGTGACATAGGGGAAAGTTTGGTAGGGAAGGTTTGCCTATTTGCCGATGACTCTAAAGTGTGCAATAGGGTTGATATTCCTGGAGGCGTCTGTAATATGGTAAATGATTTAGCGTTACTAGATAAATGGTCAAAGCAATGGAAACTGCAGTTTAATGTTTCCAAATGTAAAATAATGCACTTGGGGAAAAGGAATCCTCAATCTGAGTATTGCATTGGCAGTTCTGTGTTAGCAAAAACTTCAGAAGAGAAGGATTTAGGGGTAGTGATTTCTGACAGTCTCAAAATGGGTGAGCAGTGTGGTCGGGCGGTAGGAAAGGCAAGTAGGATGCTTGGCTGCATAGCTAGAGGTATAACAAGCAGGAAGAGGGAGATTGTGATCCCCTTATATAGAGCGCTGGTGAGACCACATTTGGAGTACTGTGTTCAGTTCTGGAGACCTCACCTACAAAAAGATATTGACAAAATTGAACAGGTCCAAAGACGGGCTACAAGAATGGTGGAAGGTCTTAAGTATAAAACGTATCAGGAAAGACTTCATGAACTCAATCTGTATAGTCTGGAAGACAGAAGGAAAAGGGGGGACATGATCGAAACATTTAAATATGTTAAAGGGTTAAATAGGGTTCAGGAGGGAAGTGTTTTTAATAGGAAAGTGAACACAAGAACAAGGGGACACAATCTGAAGTTAGTTGGGGGAAAGATCAAAGGCAACATGAGAAAATATTATTTTACTGAAAGAGTAGTAGATCCTTGGAACAAACTTCCAGCAGATGTGGTTGGTAAATCCACAGTAACCGAATTTAAACATGTCTGGGATAAACATATATCCATTGTAAGATAAAATACAGGAAATAGCATAAGGGCAGACTAGATGGACCATGAGGTCTTTTTCTGCCGTCAGTCTTCTATCTTTCTATGTTTCTATGTTTCTAAATATTGTAGTCAGTATCTCTCAATACATATAACAATACTACAAGCCTTACTTGTTCAGCTTACAAATACATAAACTGTCATCCAACACACCATTCTTACTACAACAGAGATCAACAGAGAAATAGCAGAGGGAGAATCATGCTTCTGGCTCCCTCTTGTGGCGATCCGCAGCACTACTTCTTAAAGCTATGGTGCTTCAATACATACATGCCTTCATTGTTGGCTTGTTTATATACAGTATTGCCAAACCCAACTGTTTTGTACAAAGTACTAACACAGTAGCCAAGAATTATTTTTTTTAAAGGAGAAATCCTTTTAAAAAGAAGACATTCAAAAGGAGAAATTTTCCGTGTTATTCGACTGATCTCAAAAGAGTCCCTCTCTGCTCATCAGAAACAAACAGGACATGCTGAAAGGACCCAAACTGTTTTAACTTATCTTTCTTTTTAAATTTATGTACAGTGATACCTCGTCTTACAAACGCCTCATCATACAAACTTTTCGAGATACAAACCCGGGGTTTAAGATTTTTTTTTGCCTCTTCTTACAAACTATTTTCACCTTACAAACCCACCCGCCGCTGGGATGCCCTGCCTCCAGACTTCCGTTGCCAGCAAAGCACCCGTTTTTGCGCTGCTGGGATTTCCCTGAGGCTCCCCTCCATGGGAAACCCCACCTCCGGACTTCCGTGTTTTTGTGATGCTGCAGGGGAATCCCAGCAGGGGAATCCAGCAGCGCAAAAATGGGTGCTTGGCTGGCAACGGAAGTCCGGAGGTGGGGTTTCCCAGCAAGGGGAGCCTCAGTGAAATCGCAGCATCACAAAAACACAGAGGTCCGGAGGTGGGGTTTCGAGGTGTTTTTGTGATGCTGCGATTTCATTGATGCTCCCTTCACTGGGAAAAACCCCACCTCCAGACTTCCGTTGCCAGTGAAGTGCTCGTTTTTGCGATGCTGGGATTCCTCTGCTGGGATTCCCCTGCAGCATCACAAAAACACAAAAGTCTGGAGGTGGGGTTTCCCATGGAAGGGAGCCTCAGGGGAATCCCAGCAGCGCAAAAACGGGTGCTTTGGCTGGCAAAAGGGGTGAATTTTGGCCTTGCACGCATTAATCGCTTTTCCATTGATTCCTATGGGAAACATTGTTTCGTCTTACAAACTTTTCACCTTAAGAACCTCGTCCAGGAACCAAATAAGTTTGTAAGACAAGGTATCACTGTATATACTTCAATAATAACAACACAGTTGCCTGAATTGAACAATGTGAGTCTCGTCAGCTTGCAAGGAGAACCGATCGAGATAAGATCTATTTAAAAATAATAATACCTGGCTGCCATATGTAGCCTCTGGGAGTTTTATTTATGAACCAAAGTCTATTTTTTATATGATCTTGGCCCCGAGGCCTAGGGAAACAATTGGGTTATGAAGGTGGCTCTAAACACAAACTGGTTACGTTGCATAAAGGACAGGTTTTTCCTGCCCATTCTCTTGTCATGGTGACAGGTCCTATGCACTTATATGGAAGCCGATCGATAAAGATTTCCCTACGCAAACAGGAAGACGAGAAGGCCAAAGTTTCTCTCCAGAAAAGGCGAATTTAGCCCTTTTCTCTAAGAAACAAGGAAGATTGACGGCAGAAAAAGACCTCCTGGTGCAGTCAGGCAGTAGGGAAAGCAAGTAGGATGCTTGGCTGCATAGCTAGAGGTATAACAAGCAGGAAGAAGGAGATTATGATCCCGCTATATAGAGTGCTTGTGAAACCACATCTGGAATACTGTCTTCATTTCTGGAGACCTCACCTACAAAAAGATATTGACAAAATTGAACGGGTCCAAAGACAGGCTACAAGAATGGTGGAAGGTCTTAAGCATAAAACGTATCAGGAAAGACTTCATGAACTCAATCTGTATAGTCTGGAGGACAGAAGGAAAAGGGGGGACATGGTCAAAATATTTAAATATGTTAAAGGGTTAAATAAGGTCCAGGAGGGAAGTGTTTTTAATAGGAAAGTGAACACAAGAACAAAGGGACACAATCTGAAGTTAGTTGGGGGAAAGATCAAAAGCAACATGAGAAATTATTATTTCACTGAAAGAGTAGTAGATCCTTGGAACAATCTTCCAGCAGACGTGGTAGATAAATCCACAGTAACTGAATTTAAACATGCCTGGGATAAACATAGATCCATTGTAAGATAAAATACAGAAAATAGTATAAGGGCAGACTAGATGGATCATGAGGTCTTTTTCTGCCATCAGACTTCTATGTTTCTATCTAGTCTGCCCTTATACTATTTCCTGTATTTTATCGTAGGATGGATATATGTTCATCCCAGGCATGTTTAAATTCAGTCTGTGGATTTACCAACCACGTCAGCTGGAAGTTTGTTCCAAGCCTCTACTACTCTTTCAGTCAAATAATACATATTTTCTCACGTTGCTTCTGATCTTCCCCCCAACTAACCTCAGATTCTGCCCCCTGGTTCTTGTGTGAAAAGCCGCCTTTTCTGGTGGGAAATCCAACAGCTGTCCTCACTCTCAATTTCACCTTATCTACCTGCCGTGTTTAGCTCCTAATCCAACATGGCTTCACGGTCATTTTTGATTAAATGTTTATTTTGATGCAGGCACAGGGGAGCTGAAAAGATCTCCAGGTTTTTGAGCTAGGCAGGCAGGCCGGAAGAGCCAGAGGGACAGGAAAATAGCCCAGCCTCTCTCTCTCTACCCCTGCAGATTAGACAGATCTAGGGCTCATGGTTAGTTTGTATAGCTTGTTAGTTTGCAGTTTAATGTTTCCGAATGTAAAATGATGCACTTGGGGAAAAGGAATCCTCAATCTGAGTATTGTATCGGCAGTTCTGTGTTAGCAAAAACTTCAGAAGAGAAGGATTTAGGGGTAGTGATTTCTGACAGCCTCAAAATGGGTGAACAGTGCAGTCAGGCGGTAGGGAAAGCAAGTAGGATGCTTGGCTGCATAGCTAGAGGTATAACAAGCAGGAAGAGGGAGATTGTGATCCCCTTATATAGAGCGCTGGTGAGACCACATTTGGAATTCTGTGTCCAGTTCTGGAAACCTCACCTACAAAAAGATATTGACAAAATTGAATGGGTCCAAAGACGGGCTACAAGAATGGTGGAAGGTCTTAAGCATAAAATATATCAGGAAAGACTTAATGAACTCAATCTGTATAGTCTGGAGGACAGAAGGAAAAGGGGAGACATGATCGAAACATTTAAATATGTTAAAGGGTTAAATAAGGTTCAGGAGGGAAGTGTTTTTAATAGGAAAGTGAACACAAGAACAAGGGGACACAATCTGAAGTTAGTTGGGGCAAAGATCAAAAGCAACGTGAGAAATTATTATTTCACTGAAAGAGTAGTAGATCCTTGGAACAAACTTCCAGCAGACATGGTTGGTAAATCTACAGTAACTGAATTTAAACATGCCTGGGATAAACGTATATCCATCCTAAGATAAAATACAGGAAGTAGTATAAGGGCAGACTAGATGGACCATGAGGTCTTTTTCTGCCGTCAGACTTCTATGTTTCTATATGGGTTAAAATGGCAGGGTTTGTGGTTTGTGTATTAAAGAAAAGCTGGAACAATGGGTTCTGCCTGGCATGACAGCTGAGCAGTAATTAAAGTCAAAATCAAACACACAGACTGGAGTTTTAGAAACACCAAAACCTATTGCCTTCACAAGTTGGCTGAGAGCTGCAATTACTGTTTATTGCCAAAGAATCTGAGTTATCTTTAATGATGATAACAAATGTCAGCCTAGAAAAAAGAAGGTCTAGAGGGGACATGATAGCAGTTTACAGATACTTGAGGGGTTGCCACGGTGAGGAGGGGGTCTCTTTATTCCCCAGGGCACCAGAGGGCCGTAGGAGGAACAATGGTTGGAAGCTGACCAAGGAGAGATTCAACCTGGAAATAAGGAAGAACTTCCTGATGGTCAGAGCGATCAACCAATGGAACTGCCTGCCAGGGGAGGTGGTGAACTCCCCAACTCTGGACACCTTCAAGAGGAGATTGGACTTCCATTTGGCTGGGGTGCTGTAGGGTTTCCTGCTCAGGCAGGGGGTTGGACTCGATGACCTAACGGTCCCTTTCAACTCTATTAATAAAATAAAAAAAATAAAAAAAACATACACTCAGTGGACAGTTTTTCAATTGCCATCGCCTTTTCCTGAATTTCGCGTCCACTCACCGCGGAGGAGGAGGTGGAGAGGCAAGGAGGCGGGGAGGAAAGCGGCCCTGCAATTGGCCAATTTATTTCTCGCCTTTAGGGAGAGGAACTGTTGCTGCTCTGCCATAGGGCAGCAACAGTTTCTCTCCCTAAAGGCGAGAAATAAATTGGCCAATTGCAGGCCCGCTTTCCTGCCCGCCCCCTTGCCTCTCCACCTTCTCCTCGCTCAGCAGCCGACCGCGGTGAGTAGACAGGAGATTCGGGAGCTTATTATATTGATCAGTAAAATCTCGTGAGCTGCCGCGGGCCGGTTAAAAGACCTCATTGGGCCGCATCCGGCCCGCGGGCCGTAGTTTGGGGACCGCTGGTCTACGGAGAGGGGCGGCATACAAATTTAATAAATAAAATAAAAATCACCCTCTCCTCATCTGACCCAGATGAGGCTCTGACTGGAGGTTCCATAGGCATCGCAGGGGCCTCCACCTCTGTCTCTCCAGCGCCTTCAGTTTCCATCTCTCCTTCCCCCTCACTGCCTGAATCGTCCGAGAGCCACACAGGTCTCCGATGCTCAGACAGACCCGGATCCTCTGGCTCAAAATCCATTACCAGAGGAGCTGGCTGTGAGCCAACCACAGCACACTGGGCTAGAGAAACTATGACCCAAACTAGGTAACAACGTCGGAGAGAATGACAATGGGTGTTCTCTTTGGTACTGGCTGAGCTTGGTGGTTTTCTTCTCTAACTAGGTAACTGTCATGGTTCCAAGCAATAAAGCTTGTGGCTGCATCTGCTACCGCCTGAAAATCCCTCCCCCCAAGTTCCCATCAAGAGAAAAAGGGAAGAGAAGGGACTAGATTTCATAATATTGTTAGTGGAAGATGAAATAATAATAATAATAATAATAATAATAATAATAATAATAATAATAATAATAATAATTATTATTATTATTATTATTATTATTATTATTAGACTTGGCAGCATCGCAAAAACATGGAAGTCCTCGAAACCCCACCTCCAGACTTCCGTGTTTTTGTGATGCTGGGATTCCCCTGAGGCTCCCCTCGCTGGGAAACCCCACCTCCGGACTTCCGTTGCCAGCGAAGCACCCGGTTTTGCGGTGCTGGGATTCCCCTGCAGCATCGCAAAAACACGAAAGTCCGGAGGTGGGGTTTCCCATGGAGGGGAGCCTCAGGGGAATCCCAGCAGCACAAAAATGGGCGCTTCGCTGGCAACAGAAGTCCGGAGGCGGGGCATCCCAGTGGCGGCGGCTTGGGTTTGTAAGGTGAAAACAGTTTGGAAGAAGATGCAAAAAAAAATCTTAAACCCCGGGTTTGTATCTCGAAAAGTTTGTATGACGAGGGGTTTGTAAGTCCAGGTATCACTGTATATACAAAAAGAGAGCAAACCTTACTCCTTTTTAGCACTGACTATGTTAGCCAGTTGGGTCAGGAAACGCCTGCAAATGCTGAGGGAGCACCAGCCCTGTTCTTCTTTCTCCTCCTCTTTCCTCTCCCCCCTCTCCTCCTCCTCCCCTTGGCCAACCCCTCCTCCTCCTTTCTGTTGTGGTTAGCTCTGGCCCAGCTCCTGCCCCAAGCACTGTGGATGTGGGGGAGACATCCACATGCTGCAGGCCTGTTTTGCCCCCAGTGGAATCTGATGATGAAGGCTCCTCTGACCAAGAAGACATGAGTGACAGGGAGGAGGAGAGTGTGGCAGACAGCTCAGAAGGAGATCAATTATCTACCTCCTCCTTGGATTCAGAACAAGAGTTAATGATACAGCCACGCATGCGGAGAGCGATGCATAGGCAACAACAACTGAGAGATTATTATCAAAGAAAATGAGGCCACCTGTGGTTGGGTGGGGCTGTGGTCATTAGTGAGGCTGCTATAAAGAGCAGCCTGTGTGTTTGGCCATTGTGGAGGATTATCTGATCGTTGTGTTTCGTGACTGCTTTACTGACTTTGACCTTTTGTGTGCTGATTTTCCCCCGCTTTGAAACCAAACCAGGGCAAAGGGTGTTTCACTTTGTGAAAGAAGAAGGACTGTGAATTGCCTCAGAGCTGCAAGCTAAGTATCTCAGAACTGATAAGGGACTTGGAGAAATTACCAGTTTGGTTGGAGATGAGTGCTCTTTGCTATACAAAAAGAGGGCTTCGTTTATTTGCATTTTTCGGTATAAAGAACATTGTTTTGAATTTTCAAACGTGTGTGTGTCTGCAATTTGTACCTGTGAATTTTGGGGAGGAGTCTACCAGAGAGCCCGACAGAACACTTTCTAGCACTGATGGGTCCCACGTTTCCTGACCCACATTACCTAGTTGGTCAGGAAACGCCTGCAAAGAATCTCTAAGCTCAGGGAGCAACAAGGACACGAGTCTACGGAGAGGGGCGGCATACAAATCTAATTAAATAAATAAATAAATAAATAAATAAATAAATAAATAAGGACAGACGGACGACCTCATTTCAACCTTGAGCTAAAACTGTTTCCCTCCATCGATCAATGGGGCGTTTTTAGGACTGCGCCCAATTGAACTGACCTAAAAAAGGCTCCTTTAAGCCAGAGGGTGACAGGAGGAGCAGATGGGATTATTTGAAAGAGTTACAAAGCCAGGTTTCCCCATCGAGGTCACCTTAAAGTAGATGGACAAGCAAGACTGGCTGTGAAATTCTGGGAGTTGAACTTTCTAGCCTCCTGCCTTGGTGTAGATGTTTTCATATGAACATGAGAACCTAAGAAGAGCCCTGCTGAATGGGGCCAGAGCCCATGGAGTCCACCCTTCTGTGTCCCACAGTGGCCCCCCAATTGTCCATGGGGATCTCGAGCAGAAGGAGAAGGCAAGACCCTCCCTTTCCCTTGACCCCCAACAAAGGGGACCCCAGGGAACCCTGCCTGCCTCAACCAACATAGAGGCGGCACATGGACATCCCTTATTTATTTTATTTACTTATTTTGTCAAACAATTATAGGGTGGTAATTTGTACAAATAAAACATTAGATAAGTAATGATAAAAAGAAGAGATAGAAGACAATAGGACAGGGATGGTAGCCACAATGGTGCGTTAATGCACGCCCCTTACAGACCTCTACCTTCAGAATTACCTCCTGCCACATGAATCCCAGTGGCTGGTCAGATCCCACAGAGTCGGCCTTCTCCAGGTCCCGCGGGGCCGAGGGGAAGAGACTTCTCTGTAGTGGCCCTGTACCTTTGGAATCAGCTCCCCCCCGGAGATTCGTATCGCTCCCACCCTCCCAGTCTTTTGCAAGGCCTTCAAAATGCATTTTTGTCGACAGGCCTGGGGTCACTGAGAATTTTTAAACATCTACCCTGGCCTATGAGTGAAGAATATTGGAATGAATGTGGATGTTTTAGAATTTTTTTTATTTTTTAATTGTATTAATTGGATTTATTGTATTGTTATGTCTACTATATATGCTGTGAGCCGCCCCGAGTCCTCGGAGAGGGACGGCATACAAATCCAATTAAATATAAATATAAAATATATATGCTTGTTTTTAAATATGTAGGGGCTTTTAGAATATTATTGAAGCTAGATTTCTGTGTTTTTAGCAGTGATATGTTTAGTATATATATATTTTAAAAATCTCTTTATTGTTTTCAAAAATATTTCTCACATGTTTTGTTTAAGTTTTACAGATCTTATTCCATCTCTGTTACCTTTTGTATATATCATTCATTTCTTTATATCTTTAATTTAATAATATACATTCAATTATATATATCATTGGTATAGTACATCTTTGAGATAAAAGGAAAGAGGGAAAATGTTTGCTTTTCGTTTCTATTGACATTCGTAAGGTATTTGTTATTCTTTCTATGTATACTGATACTTTGTATTGTAACATTTTAAATTTTTCTTTTGAATCCATTCATGCCATTTGTACCATGATCGTTTTGATTCTTTAATGTTAGTTCCCTTAATTGAATTTGTGATTTCATCCATCTCTACACACCTATATATTTTGTCAATAATTAGGCTTTCTGATGGGATCTGTTCATTTTTCCATATTTGCGCTAGCGATATTCTAGCTGCGGTATTTATATGAGTCACAAGGAAGAGAGCTTAGTATATTTTAATATTAGACGTCTTCATGTTAGTATTTGTTTATTGTGAGCCACCCTGAGTTCCAGGAGAAGGGCGGCAAAGAAATCAATCAATCAACCAATCAATCAATCAATCAAATGAATAAATAAATAGTCCCCGAGACCCATCTGACTATTTATAGTTAAGACCTCAAACAAAATGCATGAGAAAGGATGACTGGACAGAAGTAAGTTCTCCTTTGCATCGTAAATCAGCTCCATGTAGCCAAACATGTTCCACGAATGTCCATTGAGTCTGGCCACAGAAGGGGCACAAGACTGAACAACCTACATAATGGGGAACAAGCTTGCTTGACCGTCACAAAGGGAACAAAATAGATGCCCCTTAAGTAGTAACAAACCTTTCCTTATCAAGAAACCTTTTCCAGGCATCCCCTCTTAGAAGTTATCTTTCCTGGTTAGAGATGTCAGAAGCTGTCAATCAATAACAAGAAGTAGAACAAGAAGCAGTGGGTGGAAACTAAACAAGGAGAGAAGTAAATTAGAACTAAGGAGAAATTTCCTGACGGTGAGAACAATTAGTCCATGGAACAGAAGTTGCCTCCAGCAGTTGTGGATGCTCCAACACTGGAAGATTTTAAGGAGATGTTGGATAACCATCTGTCTGAAGTAGTGTAGAGTTTCCTGCCTAAACAGGGGTTGGACTAGAAGACCTCCAAGGTCCCTTCCAATTCTGTTGTTATTATTATAACCCAGCCGATGCCAACCTTCCCTTCCCTGGAGGGATCCACCCACTCAAAAGCTCAAGTGGGAGGATCCACTCCACCCCATTAAGACTCCAAATCCAGACTCAAAAGCTGCTACAATCCTGGTTTATGTAAATAGAGGCCCAGAATCAAAAATCACAAAATCACATGATGATGCTTTGTAAATCTTTAGCAAGGTCACACCTGGAATAAAATACCTCCAATTTGGGTCCCCACATTGCAAAAAAGAGGTTGAGATTTTGGGAAAAGTGCAAAGAAAAGCAGCTAAAATTATCAAAGGCTTGGAGACTAAAACATTTATTTATTTATTTATTTATTTATTTATTTACTTACTTACTTACTTACTTATTTTTATATTTATTTATTTATTTACTTACTTACTTACTTATTTATTTTTATATTTATTTATTTATTTATTTACTTACTTATTTATTTTTATATTTATTTATTTATTTATTTATTTATTTACTTACTTACTTATTTTTATATTTATTTATTTATTTACTTACTTACTTACTTACTTACTTATTTATTTTTATATTTATTTATTTATTTATTTATTTATTTATTTACTTACTTACTTACTTACTTACTTACTTACTTACTTACTTACTTACTTACTTACTTACTTACTTATTCCAATACACAATGAGAGTTTTAGTGGGTATATACAGTGTTCCCTCCATTTTTGCGGGGGATGCGTTCCGAGACCGCCCGTGAAAGTCAAATTTCCGCGAAGTAGAGATGCGGAAGTAAATGCACCAGTTTTGGCTATGAACAGTGTCACAAGCCTTCCCTTAACACTTTAAACCCCTAAATTACCATTTCCCATTCCCTTAACAACAATTTACTCACCATTATTACTGGTACTCACCATTGAATAAGACACTTAGTAATCCTGATACTTATAAACATAATTATTTATTAACAATAATTTTTTTTTGTTATTTATTTGCAAAAATTATTAGTTTGGTGATGATGTATGATGTCATCGGGTGGGAAAAACCGTGGTATAGAAAAAAACCCGCGAAGTATTTTTTAATTAATATTTTTTGAAAAACCGTGGTATAGGCTATTTGCGAAGTTCGAACCCGCGAAAATCGAGGGAACACTGTATATATATATATACACACACATAGTAAAATACATGATGAAGGTTATAGAGGAGATACTCATAGTAAAATATATCTAAGAAATAATAGAAAAGAAGATATAGGAATAGAACATATTAATGAAAGAATAGAAGAAGAGATATAGGAATAGAAGAAAGGGATAGGAGATATAGGAGAGCAATAGGACAGGGGACGGAAGGCACTCTAGTGCACTTGTACTCGCCCCTTACTGACCTCTTAGGAAACTGGATAGGTCAACTGTAGATAATCTAAGGGTAAAGTGTTGGGGGTTTGGGGGTGACACTATGGAGTCCGGTAATGAGTTCCACGCTTCGACAACTCGGTTACTGAAGTCATATTTTTTACAGTCAAGTTTGGAGCGGTTAATATTAAGTTTAAATCTGTTGTGTGCTCTTGTGTTGTTGTGGTTGAAGCTGAAGTAGTCACCGACAGGCAGGACATTGCAGCATATGATCTTGTGGGCAACACTTAGATCTTGTTTAAGGCCTCTTAGGAAGAACCTTGGCAGAAGTGGCCATGTGGAATAAAAAGTTGGAAAGTGAAAGCAGACAAATCACACTAACAATAAGCTATTGACTGTGGGTGCCAGGATGTCTCGGACAATAAATTGAGAAGGACTTTGAGGAGGACTCTGATTTAGTTTGGATGCTACCTGGAACCTTGACAATGGGGTGTAGCTAGTCTATAACATTTTATTTGTTTGTTTGTTTGTTTTGTTTTGTCCAATACACAATAATACACAATGAGGGTTATAGAGGATATACTCAGGTAGAATGTATTAAAGGGAGAATAGAGGAGAAAATAAAGGGGACGGAAGGCACTCTGATGCGCTTATGTACACCCCTTACTGACCTCTTCAGAACTTGGTGAGGTCAACCATGGATAGTCTATGGCAGTGTTTCCCAACCTTGGCAACTTGAAGATATCTGGACTTCAACTCCCAGAATTCCCCAGCCAGCATTCGCTGGCTGGGGAATTCTGGGAGTTGAAGTCCAAATATCTTCAAGTTGCCAAGGTTGGGAAACACTGGTCTAAGGGTAAAGTGTTGGGGGTTAGGAAAAGATACTACGGAGTCCGGTAATGAGTTCCATGCTTCGATTACTAAAGTCGTATTTTTTACAGTCAAGTTTGGAGCGGTTAATATTAAGCTTGAATCTGTTGTGGGCTCTTGTGTTGCTGTGGTTGAAGCTGAAGTAGTCTTTGACAGGCAGGACGTTGCAGCATAAGATCTTGTCGACAATACTTAGATCGTGTTTGAAGTGTTCCAAGATTTCTAGAGCCAGGATTGTAAGTCTGGTTTCGTAGGGTGTTCTGTTTTGAGTGGAGGAGTGAAGGGCTCTTCTGGTGAAGTATCTCTTGACATTTTCGAGGGTGCTAATGTCTGAGATGCGATATGGGTTCCAAACAGATGAGCTGTATTCTAGGATGGGTCTGGCGAAAGTTTTATAAGCTCTGGTAAGTAATGTGAGATTGCCAGGGCAGAAGCTACGTAGGATTAGGTTTGCAACTCTTAAAGCCTTCTTGGCCATGTTGTTGCAGTGGGCTTTGGCCCTTAAGTCTTTAATTATTAGTACTCCAAGGTCCTGTCTGAATACCTATATCTGAAGGGCTAAGCCAGAGAAGAGGGGGCTCAATTTATTTTCCAAAGCACCAGAAGAAGCAAGGGATGGAAACCAATCAAGGAGAGAAGCAACCTGCAATTAAAGAGAAATTTCCTAACAGTGAAGAGAATTAACCAAGTTGCGATGCTTCATCATTGGAGGATTTAAAGAAGCGATTGGACAACCATTGGTCTGAATTGCTGCCTGTGTGTGTGTGTGCGCGCGGGCGGGCGGGCGCTTTTATGCCGTGGCATTCACAAAAAAGTCCCGTGTGGCCGGCTCTCCCCGGTCCTTCCTTCTCTGCTCTTAGAGAGAGGATGTGGGGGGGGGGGAGTAGGGTGTCCTACGTGGCTGGCACCCTCTCCGCCCCCGCCTTCCCACCCCCCTCCCAAAGGGGCTCCCCATGGGTGCAATCGCTCCCCACACGTGCGTCTCTCCGGGGAGCGCCCCACCCCGCCACGTGGGCCGCCCTCCCTCGCAGGCTCCGCGTTGACTCAGCCTCCCGCCCTCCCGAGGCCGCTAAGGGAGGACCCAGGCCGTTTGCGGGAGGGGAGGGGGGGGCAGAAGCTGACTCTGCAAAGCGCTCGGAGCGGGCGGGAGAGAAAGCGGCGGAGAAGCCTTAAGGGCGCCGGCTCTTCATTCATGGATTCAGCGCTGGGCTGTTAAGGTGGACCGGGGCCGCTGGCACTCAGAGCCCTCGGGGGCGAGCACGCCTCCCCGGTCCACCTTAAAAGCCCACCTCCGCCACCCATTCATTAATCCAGCGCCCATTCATGCTTTCGGGGACGGGGGGGTCAACGACCGGGAGTTACTTTCTCCCCCCTCCTCCTCCCCGCCCCGCCCTCCGCTGGCCCCGCCCCCGCCCCGCCCCCAGCCTTTCAAAAAGCGCCCCGCTCGCCCCGCGCCCTTCATTGGAGACGCCGGCGGCAGCGGAGGGTGAGTGCAGCCCGGGGCGGCGGCTGGGGGGGGCGGGGGGGGGGTGTCCCAGCAGGGCTCGGAGGGGGGGCTGGACGGGGCTCCCCTCCTGGCTTTCCACCCCCCCCCCCAAAAACACCCGGCTCTCGGGGGCCGAAGTAGCGCTTCAACTCCCCCCCAGTTCCAACCCTCCCTCCTTCTCTCCCCCCCCAACAAGCCCCCTGCGAGGTGGGACGGGGCACGAAGGGCGGGAGGGGCCTCTCCCCTACCCTCCCGGGGAGCCCCCCCCCAAGGTTTTCATGCCTAAATTAATTAATTGGTTTTGGGGGGTTTTAGGGGGGGGGTATAATTTTTTTTAAAATTTTCTCCGCCTTAAGATAAAACCTATGTAAATAGCAAAACACAACACCGATATCCAGCCGTCTCCATAGGCCAAATTTCCATATCATTAGTGTCCTCAAAGAGTAACGTTCTACTTTCCTATAACTCCCACCTCTCCAGCACTTATAGCGCTACTAGTCATTTAGTAATTTTAGTACGATAAGTACTATTGTACTACAATTTTATAGCGTACTTGTACTTATAGTACTATAACTGCTTATAGTTTTTCGTACTAGTAATTTAGTAATTTTAGTACTATAAATTTACTTTTTAGTAAATTTACTATTCAGTAAATTTAATACTTTAAGTACTATAGTACTTATAGTACTAAACTTTTAAGAACAGAGACAAGCCAAAAAACTCCCCCAAATATATCTAACATTCTCTAAGTCCCATTTTCTTCATCATTTAGGGAGAGGAGGAAAGAGAAAAAAACGAATTCCCCTCATTCCTTAGCTGATTCCCTAATGAAAATAGTTTTCCCATATAAAATGATATCAAACATAAACTATCTTAAATTTGGGTTTCATTAGCATCCAGGGCTGCTAACTGGATTTGTTTAATTGATTGGATTTGGATGGAGAGTGTTTCTTATATGGCCTGAGCTGCCCCAAGTCCTCGGAGAATCTGATTAATAAAATAAATTTAAAAATTAATTAAAGAGGAACTGGGGCTCCCCATGGTCTGAGGACAGGCTATGAATACCAGGAGGGACCCTGGAGGTCATCTAGTCCAGCCCCTGCTCAGGGAGGGGAACCCCCGTCACCATTTCAGACAAAAAACTCTTGTCCAGGCTCTTCTTTAAAAATGTTCACGGCTTAAGGCAGGACTCGAACTCACCAGCACCCAGCACCTGGGCCATAGTCAGCCAGCCAGCTTCCATGGCTAAAGCAGGACTCGAACTCCCCACCTGGTGCTTTTGGCCCTCTTAGGCGAAATAGGGCAGCGTTGGAAGGCTCCAGAACTCTTCCCGAGGGAAGAGGGGGAAGCGGAAGAGCCTCCCCAGTGCCTGGAGGGGCCCACAGCCCTTTTCACCCCAAAACTGCTGCTCTCTCACCCCATGGAAGGTGGGGGGCCCCTTGGCTGGACACCCCCATCTGCTCCATGGGTTCCTTCTTGCTCAGAGTTTGCAAAGAGTTGGGCAGCCTATCAATTAAATAAATTGCATTAAATGCATTCCAGATTGGGGGGGGGGCTCCTTTGCATTCCACCCTTCCAGCCATTCCTTCAAGCAGCGCCCCCCCCAAAGGGCCCGTGGGCTGGGGACGGTGGGAGTTGGGGACCCTCCTATCTATCTGGAGGACTGGCCAGCCCTAGGAGAGAACTCGACTGTGGCCTTATTTGCCAGGGGATGCAGAAGCCCCTTGTGCTAGGCTGCGGGGGCCACTCCCCCCTTCTGATGCCCAGCAAATGGGGAGACCCTTTCCTAGCCCCCCCCTAAACCCCCCAGACTCTCCTACTCCCCCTTTCTCCTTCCCAGGCCTCCAGAAAAGCTTCCCCCTTATTTTCCTAGATTGCCTCCCTCTTTTCTGCCCGGTGGACCCCCAACGTGCCTGCCGTGGAGAGCCTGACCAAAGGAGAACAGGGTGGGGAGGGGTCCCTTGGGGGGGGGGTGGAGGGGCTTTCCCCACTCTCCCATTTTATTCCAAAGCTTTGGGGCAGAATTCAAACTCTGGGAGGAGAAATCTCCTCTTTGGGGAGGAATTCCCAGCCAGGGAAAATTGGAAAGACCCCTCCAGGCGGTTTGTTGACATGGGTTTTTTTTTTGCACGTTGTGGGTCTTTCCACACAAGCCGGCTTGTCCCCTCTGCCACGGCTGGCCGGGTGTGCGAAGCCAGTTGTGACTGAAGCAGATCGTTCTTTGTCCGAAAACGTTTCCTCCTCGGGGAACAATGCGCTGATTGATTGGCACCAACGGATGGTTATCTAACCAGGCGCACGTGGGGGGGGGGTTGGCCACAACAACCGGGCAGAAGGGGGGGGGGACTTGGAGGGCTGTGGCCCATGGGGGAGGGGGGGAGGTCCCGAACTCCATGGAAAGTGGGAGACCCTTTGGCTGGACTCCTCCGTCTGCCTCCCTCCATGGGTTCCTTCCTTCCCCGTCCAGAGTTTGCAAGGAGTTGGGGGGGGGGCTATAATTAAGGGGGCCCATGGGCTGGGGATGATGGGAGTTGGGGACCCTCCCGTCTGTCTGCAGGACTGGCCAACCCTTGGAGAGAACTTTGCCAGGGGCTGCAGAAGCCACTCTTGCTAGGCTGGTGGGGGTCACTGCCCCCTCCCTTCTGATGCCCAGCAAATGGGGAGACCCCTGTCCTAGCCCCTCCCCTTTAGCCTCCTTGCTCAGTGGATCCTGGGGATCTGACATCCCGCCCTGGGATCCCTCGGCAGGGAATCCGGTCGCTTCAGCGAGACCATTCTTACCAACTTTTTTTTTTCTTGATTGATAATTATCTGATAAATTGTGAAATGTAAAAATAACTAAGATATACAAATATATACAACAAATTTTGAAAGGTCGCAGTTTTAGCCGCCCTGAGTCTTTGGAGAGGGGCGGCATACAAATCTAATATATTATTATTAATAATAATTATTATTAGCTGTCAACAGTACAGCTGACAACTCGTTTTGTGTATGTGTGTGTAATGTTTTGTTAGTTTCTTGTTTTTGTTGTTTGTTTATTATTTAAAAAAAAGAAAAAGAAAGGACAACATTGACTGCCTGGAAAAAAGAACAGGGCCATTTTTCACACTGACCACCGGCACAGAATTCACGTGCTCAGAATTTTAGGCATTTGGCAAAAACGCCTCTAGTTATGTGAGTCTCAGAGCCCCGGAGTTGCGACCTTCTGTGACCCAGGGGGGAAGCTACATTCACTTAACAACCCAATCGCTCCCTTAAACAGTTGTGACGAAGCGTTTCGGAATTCTGCGCAAGGAAGGTTGTAAAATGCACTCGGCAACAACTGCCTTGCTCAGCGACGGAGGTTTTTGGGCTCAATTGCTATAAGTAGAGGCTACCTGTAGTTAGACTTAGTCCTTAGTTTTCTCATAGAAACATAGAAGACTGATGGCAGAAAAAGACCTCCTGGTCCATCTAGTCTGCCCTTCTACTATTTCCTGTATTTTATCTTAGGATGGATCTATGTTTATGCCAGGCATGTTTAAATTCAGTGACTGTGGATTTACCAATCACGTCTGCTGGAAGTTTGTTCCAAGCATCTACTACTCTTTAAGTGAAATAATATTTCCTCACGTTGCTTAGAAACATAGAAACATAGAAGATTGAAGGCAGAAAAAGACCTCATGGTCCATCTAGCCTGCCCTTCTACTATTTCCTGTATTTTATCTTAGGATGGATCTATGTTTATCCCAGGCATGTTTAAATTCAGTGACTGTGGATTTATCTACCACGTCTGCTAGAAGTTTGTTCCAAGGATCTACTACTCTTTCAGTGAAATAATATTTCCTCACGTTGCGTTTGATCTTTCCCCCAACTGACTTCAGATTATGTCCCCTTGTTCTTGGGTTCACTCTCCTATTAAAAACACTTCCCTCCTGGACCTTAATTAACCCTTTAACACATTGAAATGTGTCAATTCTCCTGGCTCTCCTGGGACTCAAGGCCCCCTCCCCAGTCTTCTCTTTTCCTTCCACCTCTGTTGGTTGATCCAGGGAGTCCTCAACCTTATGACCAAATGAGGTTGCTAAGTGAAGCATTGGGTTGAGTGAGGGTTTTTTTGCCCTGGTTTGTTAACTTTCATTGTCATGGTGGTGGTGGTTATTATTATTATTATTATTATTATTATTATTTAGATTTTTATGTCGCCCCTCCCCGTAGACTCAGGGTGGCGAATCACTGCGGTAAAGTGAAGCATTGCAGTTGTCGGGCTAGTGGCACGGATGTTAGTGGTTTGTTTATATTAACCTGGTTATTAAGTGAACCTGGCTTTGCTTATTGGAAGGTGGCCAAAGTGGGTCACGTGACTGGGGGGGAGGCCAGGAGAGGCATTGGTGGGGGAAAAACGCTCCCAGGTCACTTTTTCCCAGCCCTGTTGTAACTTGCGGTGGTTAATGGTGGTTAAGTGGAGGTCTGTTGGCTGCTCGGCTTCAGCTGGGCTCCCCGGGAGGGAGGGAGGGATTTGGGGCCAAAGGGCCTCGGCTGCTAGTTGCTTATTGGGAGCCCAGACCAGTCACTCGGCAGCCACGTCAGCTTTCTGCTCAGGAGGGGGGACGAGGGGGGGGGCGAGCTTGGCTCCTCCTGCCTCCCCCCCCTCCAGGGCTGGGTACCTGGCATGCCTCCCCTCAAGGCTCACCTCTCCTTCCCCTCCCCCAGGCTATGGGTCACAGGGCAGAGGCACCGAGCATCCTCCCCACAACTGCCTGCCAGCTCTCCTCCTCCTCCTCCTCCCCTCTTCCTCTTTTTCCTTTTCCTCCTCTCTTTCTCTTCCTCCTCCTCTTCCTCTCCTCTTCCTCTCCCCTTTCTCCTCTTCCTCCTCTTGCTCTCTCCTCATTTTCTTCTTCCTCTCATCTTTCTGCTCTTCCTCATCTTCTTCCTCTTCCTCCTCCACCTCTCATCTTCCTCTACCCTTCTCTTCTACCTTTCTCTTCTTCCTCTCCTCTCCTCTTTCTCTATCCTTCTCTTCCTCTCCTCTTCTTCCTCCACCCTTCTCTTCTTCCTCTTCCTCCCCTTTTCTCTTCCTCTTCCACATTCTCTCCTCTTCCTCTACCTTTCTCTTCTTCCTCTTCCTCTCTTTCACCCCTTCCTCCTTCTCTTCTTCCTCTCCCCTTCCTCCTCTTCCTGCTTCTCCTCTCCTCTTACTCTATCCTACTCTTCCTCTTCCTCCTCCTCTCCTTCCTCCTCCTCTCCTCTCTATCCTTCTCTTCCTCCCCTCTTCCTCCTCTTCTTCCTCCTCCTCTCCTCTTCCTCTGTCCTTCTTTTCTTGCTCTATCCTTTCTCCTGTGCCCTTTCTCCTCTTCCCCCTCCTCCTCCTTTGGTCACACACACACACACACAAACAGAGAGACAGCCCTGGGGGACGGTCTGCCCCCCCCCCCTGATGAGCCTTGGATGTTGCCGCTCAGCCCTCCCATTGGTGGAGGAGAGTTGGATGATTCAACAGCAGGTGTAGCCACTGCGTTGAGCAACAGGCGGATCTAATTAGGGGAAGGGGGGGACGAGGGAGGGTCCAAACCCTCCCTGGGAAACTCAGGGCTCTGCCTGCCAGGAAGTTGCAGCTGTTCTCTCCAAGGACCAGCTGAGTGGGGGGGGGCTCCGTTTCACATTAAAATTGGTGTTTCAGTGGATTCCCGGAAGAGGGGAGAGAAGAGCGAGGAAGATTGGTGTGTGTGTGTGTGTGTGTGTGTGTGTGTGTGTGTGTGTGTGTGCTGGAGGCTGAAACCTACACAGATCATTTGCGGGAATTGGGGAGGTCCAGTTCAATGGAAAGGATTGTAGAGGACAGGATAGCTGGGATCCAGTAATTGGGGGGCTGCCCCAAAGAAGATGGGGGGGGGATATGTCAACCCATCCTCCAAAGCACCAGAAGGCAGGATGAGAAAGCAATTAAGCAGAGAAGCAATCTGGAATTAAAGAGAAATTTCCCAACAATGGGAACAATTAACGGGTGGAACTACTTGCCACCAGAAGGTGTGAATGCTCCAACACTGGAGGTTTTTAAGGGAGAGAACAGAATTTGTCGGGAATGGTCTAGGACAGTGATGGCGAACCGATGGCATGGCTGCCACAGGTGGCCCACGGAGTCATATTTGCTGGCACATGGACCGTTGCCCTAGCTCAGCTCCAACATGCCTGTGTGTGCCGGCCAGCTGAGTTTTGGCTCGCACAGAGGCTCTGGGAGGGCGTTTTTGGCTTCCGGGGAGCCTCCGGAGGGATGGGGGAGGGTATTTTAACCCTTCCTCCCCACCAGCCTGGGGAGGGTGAAACAGGAGCCTACTGGGCCCATCAGAAGTTGGGGAACAGGCCGTTTCCAGCCTCCAGGGGGTGGGGGGAAGCTGTTTTCGCCCTCCCCAGGCATTGAATCATGGGTGGGGGGCACTCACGCGTGTGCGATACATATGCTCTTTCAGCACCCGAGAAAAAAAAAGGTTTGCCCTCACTAGGGTTTCCTGCTCTTCCAGGAGGGGGCTGGACTAGATGACCTCCAGGGTCCCTTCTTACTCTGTCATTCTCGGGGGGCGAGAGGAGGGCAGAAAAGGGGAGCCAGTTGCTGGGGCTTCTGGCTTTTCCTTTTGCAGAGCCCTTGAGTAGAGGTTGCCCCCACATAATAATAATAATAATAATAATAATAATAATAATAATAATAATAATAATAATAATTTATTAGATTTGTATGCCGTCCCTCTCCGGAGACTCGGGGCGGAGAGGGTGGTGTTTTTGTGTGTGTGTCAAGGGTGGGTTCTTCCAGGTTCAGACCAGATAGCCTAAACCGTCTGCTACTGATCCAGTTCAGTTGGTGCTGGTCTGTTGGTGCCGTCATCTTTTTCCAAGAAGTTTTGGTGATTTTTTTCCCCCTGTTTTGAAGGTTTTTCCTGTTCTGCTGCTTGTCAAAGGGCCCTCCCGCCTGCTTCCCCCCACCTGCCCCGGGTTTAAACTTACCTTTATTCCTTTGTCCGAAGCACAGCTATGTTTCGGGTTGATTCCGGCTCCTGAGCATGCACAAAAGCCAAATTGTGTATACTGGATATCAGTGTTTCCCAACCTTGGCAACTTGAAGATATCTGGCTGGGGAATTCTGGGAGTTGAAGTCCAGATATCTTCAAGTTGCCAAGGTTGGAAAACACTGCTGTATATTATAGGTTGTGAGCCACCCTAAGTCCTTGGAAAGGGGCGGCATAGAAATCCAATTATTATTATTATTATTATTATTATTATTATTATTAATAGTAATAATAACAACAACAACAACAACATAGAAGATTGACGGAAAAAGACCTCCTGGTCCATCTAGTCTGCCCTTATACTATTTCCTGTATTTTATTTTAGGATGGATCTATGTTTATCCCAGGCATGTTTAGATTCAGTGACTGTGGATTGACCAACCATGTCTGCTGGAAGTTTGTTCCAAGCATCTACTACTCCTTTCAGTAAAATAATATTTTCTCACGTTGCTTTTGATCTTTCCCCCAACTAACCTCAAATTGTGCCCCCTGGTTCTTGTGTTCACTTTCCTAATATAACCAAGAAGAGATGGTCCTTTAGATAACCAGGTTCCCAAGCTATGTAGGGTTTTGAAAGTGGCCAATGGCACCTTGAATTGGACTTGGACCTGGAAGCAAATAGGCTGCCAACGCAGTTCCTGTGGGACAGGCGACCCCTGTACATCTCTGGGTCAGCCCAAAACCATGACGGCTGCTGCATGTTGCTCAATTTAGGAAGTTTGGTGTTTTTGCAAGCGAATAGTCATTGATAATTGGTCGTTGATCAGATGGCAGGCCATCGGGATCTGACCAGTAAAGATTATGCATGTAAGGTGTTTTACGGTATACAGTATTACATTTTATGTCTGTTTGGTTGGGTGGCATATAAGTCTTAATTAATTAATTAATAGTCAGACCCACCCACCTGTCTGTGTGCAATAGAGGAGGGGGTCTCCAACCTTGGCAACTTTTAAGACTTGTGGACTTCAATTCCCAGAAGTCTTGAGAGTTGAAGTCCATTGTTTAGTCCCATTGACTAAACAATGTCATCTGGCGGGAGCCAGGGGAAGAGCCTTCTCTGTGGCGGCCCCGGTCCTCTGGAATCAACTCCCCCCAGAGATTAGAACTGCCCCCACCCTCCTTGCCTTCCGCAAACTTCTTAAAACCCACCTCTGCCGTCAGGCATGGGGAAACTGAAATATCTTCCCCAGGCGTCCACTCTCCTTGCCTTTTGAAAGCTTCTGAAGACCCACCTATGTCATCAGGCATGGGGAAATTAATATACCCCTAGCTACTATGGTTTTATGTATGGATTGTTAGGTTGTGTAATTGTTTTTCTTTTTATAATAAGTCTTCGGAGAGGGGCGGCATTCAAATCTAATAAATAAATAAATAAATAAATAAATTAAACAAATAAATAAATAAATTAAACAAACAAACAAATAAATAAATAAAGTTTTACATTGTTTTTAATATTAGATTTGTATATGTTGTATTGTTGTGAGCTGCTTTGAGTCCACAGAGAGGGGCGGCATACAAATCTAATAAATAATAATAATAATAATAATTATTATTATTATTATTACTATTATTAGTCTTAAAGTGGCCAAGGTTGGAGACCCCTGCAATAGAGAAGGTGTGTTTTGCATAAAGTGGGGGTATAAAATAGAGAACTTGAGCCCCACCCGCAGTCAGAGGTGGCCGGGGGTCTGAACTTTGGCCTCTTGGGTGTTGCAGCCTTAAAGAGTGTGTTTAAACCCCTTGCGAATTATTGGGGGCTGTGCCAGATAAGCAGCTGTAATCTGCACTTTAACCAACACATGATTTGCAAATAAGAGGCAGTTGGACCTTTTTTTTAACCCTTTCCTTCCTAGCGAAGAGTTTTGCAACTCTTAGGTCAAAAGTCCCTGAAAGGCCTTTGGGGGGGGGGAGCAGCTGGTCTTGAGGTTTTGGAGGCCCCGTTGAAAATCTTTTTTTTAAGATCCTGGCTGGTTTTGCTCGCTCCGTTGAACCGGGATTTTGTTGAATTAAGCTGCAGTTGGGTCAAATAACATGCTAAGCTCTGAATCGTGGTTTGCAAGGCACATGGCCAGGTTGCTGTTGTGCAATGTATATGCCATGTTCAAGACAGAATGTGTGAGAAGCCAGGTGCTGCCTCTTAGATTTAATAGGAGAATTGCTGGTATAGGAATCTCAGTGAAATTTGGCTGGAAGGGTGGATCATGTGCCATATTTGCTGGAGTATAAGACACACCTTAGTTTTTGGGGAGGAAAATAGGGCAAAGAACCTGCTTACCAGGTATTCATCTGGCTAGTGTCCTTAGCCAGCACATTATTTTAGGGCTTAAAAGAAACCTTATTCAGAGAGAGTAACAATGAAAGAGCTTGCAAGGCCAGTAAGAGCTGGGACCATCATTAGCACCTGTTTAAGGCTGGAAAGAAACTTATTTGGAGCACGTTAAAGCAATGGAAAAAACCCTGCAAAGACTTAAGGCTTGGAAAACATTCTTTGCAAAGAGTAACAATGAAAGAACCTTCAAGGTAAGAGCTGGGAAGATTGTTAGCACCTAGCTAGGACTGGGGGGGGGGAAACCTGGGGGGGGGAGCTACATTCAGAGTATAAGATGCACCTGAATTTACAGGGTGGAAAAAAGTGTGTCTTATACTCCAAAAATATGGCAGTAGAATCCTGGGGCAAGGGACCTCAAAAGGTCTTCTAGTCCAACCCCTATAAGAGCCTTGATGGTGCAATGGTTAGAGTACAATACTGCAAGCTACTTCTGCTGATCACTGATTTATTAATCATTTATTTATTAATCAGATTTGTATGCCGCCCCTCTCCGTAGACTCAGGACGGCTAACAGCAATAATAATACAATGTAAACAAATCTAATATTTAAGTTAATTTAAAAACCCCAATTTAAGAAACCAATCATACATACTGACATACCATGCATAAATGTTATAAGCCTAGGGGGAAGGGAAAGTCTCAATTCCCCCATGCCTGGCAGCAGAGGTGGGTTTTAAGGAGCTTACGAAAGGGAAGGAGGGTGGGGGCAACTCTGATCCCTGGGGGGAGCTGGTTCCAGAGGGCCGGGGCCGCCACAGAGAAGGCTCTTCCCCTGGGTCCCGCCAAATGACATTGTTTAGTCGACGGAACCCGGAGAAGGCCAACTCTGTGGGACATAACTGGTCGCTGGGATTCGTGCAGCAGAAGGCGGTCCCGGAGATAATCTGGTCCGGTGCCATGAAGGGCTTTGTAGGTCATAACCAACACTTTGAATTGTGACCGGAAACTGATCGGCAACCAATGCAGACTGCGGAGTGTTGGTGTAACATGGGCATATTTGGGGAAGCCCATGATTGCTCTCGCAGCTGCATTCTGCACGATCTGAAGTTTCCGAACACTTTTCAAAGGTAGCCCCATGTAGAGAGCATTACGGTAGTCGAGCCTCGAGGTGATGAGGGCATGAGTGACAACTGGTTGCCAGCAGTTTGGCAGATCAAATCTCAGTAGGCTCCAGGTTGACTCATCCTTCCAGGGGTATGTATCAAATGAGGACCCAGATTGTTCAGGGAAAGAGGCTGACTCTGTAACCACTTAGAGAGGGCTGTAAAAGCACTGTGAAGCGGTATATAAGTCTAAATGCTTAATGCTATTGCCCAAGGCAGGCGTCCACAAGCAGAATAAAATACTATATGCCTGAAATTGACAATTTCTGAATTGTCTGAAATGGTAGAGGGTTTCCTGCCTTGAGCAGGGGAGAAGGTTGGGAGAAGGCAGCTGTGAGAGCGATTATGGGCTTTCCTAAATACACCCATGTCACACCAACACTCCGCAGTCTGCATTGGTTGCCGATCAGTTTCCGGTCACAATTCAAAGTGTTGGTTATGACCTATAAAGCCCTTCATGGCACCGGACCAGAATATCTCCCGGACCGCCTTCTGCCGCATGAATCCCAGCGACCAGTTAGGTCCCACAGAGTCGGCCTTCTTCGGGTCCCGTCGACTAAACAATGTCATCTGGCGGGACCCAGGGGAAGAGCCTTCTCTGTGGCGGCCCCGACCCTTTGGAACCAACTCCCCCCAGATATCAGAGTTGCCCCCACCCTCCTTGCCTTTTGTAAGCTCCTTAAAACCCACCTCTGTCGTCAGGCATGGGGGAATTGAGATATTCTTTCGCCCTAGGCCTCTACAATTTATGCATGGTATGTCAGTATGTATGATTGGTTTCTTAAATTGGGGTTTTTTAAATTAACTTAAATATTAGATTTGTTTACATTGTATTATTATTGCTGTTAGCCGCCCCGAGTCTGCGGAGAGGGGCGGCTTACAAATCTGATTAATAAAATAATAAATAAATAATAATAAATAAAGGTTGGACTAGAAGACCTCTAAGGTCCCCTTCCAACTCTTGTTACGCCTTCTTTCTCTCCTGCGCTACAATCTTTGGTTCCTCTCTGATGACACAAACTCATGTTTGCCGAAAGTCTGGGGATTTTTTTCCCCCTTTTGTTTTTGGGTTTCCAAGCGTGCAAGTCAAACATTGGATTCAAAGATAAAGCTCAGGAGGGTTGCTAAAAATATCGGACTCTTGCGTGGACGTCAGAGGGGCGGCACTTCGGCCCAGATGGGAAGCCTTTTTTTCTCAAATTGTGAAAACCGACCCTTTGATCTGTTTAGGAGCCTTTCCAGGAAAAGGGCTCGGCTGGCCTTGAGTGCGAGTGATGCAACGCAGAACCCACTTTGGATTGCCGAACGTCTGTCTCTATGGTTTCGCCTTCTGGATGGGGCAGGTTGCCCTGTAGGGCGGTGTTCCTGCAACCGTGGCGGCTTCGACTTGGTGGCACAGTGGTTAGGGTGCAATCCTGCAGGCTACTTCTGCTGATCACCAGCTGCCAGCCGTTTGGCAGATCGAATCTCAGTAGGCTCAAGGTTGACTCAGCCTTCCATCCTTCCCACATTAGAAACATAGAAGTCTGACGGCAGAAAAAGACCTCATGGTCCATCTAGTCTGCCCTTATACTATTTTCTGTATTTTATCTTAGGATGGATCTGTTTATCCCAGGCATGTTTAAATTCAGTTACTGTGGATTTACACATGTCTGCTGGAAGTTTGTTCCAAGCATCTACTACTCTTTCAGTAAAATAATATTATCTCACGTTGCTTTTGATCTTTGCCCCAACTAACTTCAGATTGTGTCCCCTTGTTCTTGTGTTCACTTTCCTATTAAAAACACTTCCCTCCTGGACCTTATTTAACCCTTTAACATATTTAAATGTTTTGATCATGTTCCCCCTTTTCCTTCTGTCCTCCAGACTCTACAGATTGAGTTCATGAAGTCTTTCCTGATACGTTTTATGCTTAAGACCTTCCACCATTGTTGTAGCCCGTCTTTGGACCCGTTCAATTTTGTCAATATCTTTTTGTAGGTGAGGTCTCCAGAACTGAACAGAGTATTCCAAATGTGGTCTCACCAGCACTCTATACAGCGGGATCACAATCTCCCTCTTCCTGCTTGTTATACCTCTAGCTATGCAGCCAAGCATCCTACTTGCTTTCCCTACCGCCTGACTGCACTGTTCACCCATTTTGAGGCTGTCAGAAATCACTACCCCTAAATCCTTTTCTTCTGAAGTTTTTGCTAACACAGAACTGCCAATACAATACAGAACTGCCAATACAATACATTGGTAAAATGAGGAGGCAGATTGTTGGGGGCAAAAGGCCGACTCTCTCTCAACCACTTAGAGAGGGCTGGAAAGCTCCATGAAGTGTTATATAAGTCTAAATGCGATGTTAATGCTATTGCAATATAAGTCTAAGTGCTACTGCTATTCCTTCAAGAGTCAAAGCCAAGCTAAAATAGCCTTTGGAGGCCATGTAAAGACCTCAGAAGATTGACTTCCAAGGTGGGTCAAATGAGGGCCCAGATTGTTGGGGGCAATAAGCAAACCGGCTGTAAAACACTATGAAGTGGTATAGAAGTCTAAGTGGGAAGGAAGGAAGGAAGGAAAGAAAGAAAGAAGAAATAGAGAGAGAGAAAGGAAGGAAAGAAAGAGAAAGAAAGAAAGAAAGAAAGAAAGAAAGAAAGAAAGAAAGAAGGGCCATGGTGGCGCATTGGAAAGAATGCAGTATGGTGTGATTGGACTGTATGACTGCGTATTACATTAGGGGTTTTAATTGTATTTTAAATTATTAGATTTGTACTACATGCTTATGTTTGTATCTATTCTGTGAGCCGCCCCAAGTCTTCGGAGAGGGGCGGTGTACAAATGTTATTATTATTATTATTATTATTATTATTATTATTATTATTATTAATTAGATTTGTATGCCGCCCCTCTCCGAAGACTCGGGGTGGCTCACAGAGTAGATACAAACAGAAGCATGTAGCACCAATCTAATAATTTAAAAAACTAAAAATCCTAATGTAATACACAATCATACAGTCCAATCACACCATACATTACGATTATCTAGGCCCTCAACAGTCAGGATTCAGGCCCGGCTACAGCACGGAAACTGCTTTGGTCGCGTTGATGGATGATCTCTGGTGGGCCCGGGACATATTATTATTATTATTATTATTATTATTATTATTATTATTATTAATAAGTATTACAGGCTAACTCTGCCAACTAGTTCGATCCTGACCAGCTCAAGGTTGACTAGGACTTCCATCCTTCCAAGGTGGGTAAAATGAAGACCCAGATTGTTGGGGGCAAGAGGCTGACTCTGTAAACTGCTTAGAGAAGGCTGTAAAAACTGTGAAGAGGCATATACAGTCTAAATGCTATTGCTAACTCCCAGAATTCTCCAGATGATGGGGGGGGGCTTGGTTTACCTACTCCACGGTAGTAACTCGGAGATGAGTGGACTTCAAACCCTAGAATTCTCCAGCCAGCCCTGGGACTAAGGGCCAAGAATGGATGGGTGAAAACAGGGAGGTTGGAGTCTTTGTTTAATTTTTTTTTATTATTAGAGTTGGAAGGGGACTTTGCGGGTCATCTATTCCAACCCTGCAGGAGACCCTACATCACACTAGTCCAATAGCAGTCCAGTCTTTTCTTGAAAGTCTCAAGTGTTGGAGCATTCACCACCTCTGTGGACAAGCCGTTCCACTGGTTGATCGCTCTCACCGTCAGAAGGTTCCTCCTTATTTCCAGGTTGAATCTCTCCTTGGACAGCTTCCACCGGTTGTTCCTTGTCTGGCTCTCTGGTGCTTTGGAAAATAATGTGACCCCCCTCCTCCCTGTGGCAGCCACTCAAGTATTTGAAGACTGTTATTATGTCCCCCCTGGACCTCCGCTTTGCTGGACTCTCCATGCCCAGTTCCTGCAACTTTTCCTCCTATGTTTTGGCTTCTAGTCCCTTTAACATTCTGGTTGAATGTCTTGTGCTGCTCCCTTGAAAAAGATAGCTTTTTTTCCTGGCAGGTGGGGCCTCCAGAGGCCACTTAGTTGGTTCTCTTGCTCTTCTTCTCTTGGGAATTGGGGAGCAGAAATAATCCCCCAAGGGGATCTTGGCTGCTTTTTCCCCGGTTTTGGTCTTTGCCAGGGTTACACCCTTATCTCTCTCTCTCTCTCTCTCTCTCTCTCTCTCTCTCTCTCTCTCTCTCTCTCTCTCTTTCTCTCTCTCTCTTTCTCTCTCTCTCTCTCTCCTTCCTTCTTACCTGCTTCGCTTCAGGGTGGGTTCTGTTTTTGGGAAGTTTTCAATAGCTTAGAGATCCACTGGGTCATCTTGAATTGACACTTGTTTCTGAACTGAAAGGAAAGGGGCTTGGGTTCCAATCGGAAGGGGGGAAGAAGGCAAGGGGGGCCATTTATATCCGCGGCAAAATCCCCATGGGTGAGGGGGTGTTTTTGTGAGGCCTCGTTGCGCACAGAATCACCTGGTCAAAACAAGAGAATTCGGAACAGAAGATGGTGAAGGACACAAGTGCCTCACTTAAAATGTCTTTCTCAGGAACTGGGCGAGAGAGTTTTGAAAAGTGAACCTCCCTGTCCAAGAGCAGTCTACTGACGAAGGTGCCTCGTGAGTGGTGTCCCCCTCTCCAGGAACTCTAGGACAGTGTTTTTCAACCAGTGTGCCGTGGCACACTAGTGTGCCGCGAGACATGCTCAGGTGTGCCGCGAAGAAGGAAGCTCAGGTTCCGGTCTCGCAACTTTTTGCTGAGAGAGTGAGAGTGAGAAAGAGAGAGAGAAAGAGTGAGAGAGAGAGAGAAAGCAAGAGAGAAAGAAAAGAGAGAAAGAGAGAGAAAGCAAGAGTGTGAGAGAAAGAAGGCAAGAGGAGAGAGAGAAAAAGAAAGCAAGAGAGAGAGAAAAGGAGAGGAAGGGAGAGAGAGAGAGAAAAATGAGCAAAAGGGAGGAAAAAAGAAAAATGAGAAAAAAATGATTGAGACAGAGAATGAGAGGAAAGAGAGAGAAACAAAAGAGAGAGAGAAGTGACTCTTGATTTAAAGCATATGATAAAAAGCACCCAAAGAATAAGAGAGAAAAAAACCCAGCCATCACCTGTTTTGGGAAATGGTTCAAGAGTGTGTATACACACACACACACAAGGGTGGGGAGGAGACAGGGATGGAAAAAGAGAGGAGAGTGTCTTAGGGTGTCATTTGGTGTCATTTTGGTTGGTGGTGTGCCCCAGGATTTTGTAAATGTAAAAAATGTGCCGCGGCTCAAAAAAGGTTGAAAATCACTGCTCTAGGAAGATAAGGAAGATGCCAGACCAGATTTGGCTTTAGCTGATCCAGCTTCAGGGAAGAAGAAGAAAAATCAGATTTAGTGCTGAGACCTTAGCCGTGGTGGTGCAGTGGTTAGAGTGTAGTTCAGCTGTTCAAATCTCACCACTGGCACAAGGTTGACTCAGCCTTCTGTCCTTCCAAGGGGGGTCAAATGAGGACCCAGATTGTTGAGGGCAAGGGGCTGGTTCTGTAATCTGCTTAGAGAGAGCTAGAAAAGCACTATGAAGCGGTATATAAGTCTAAATGCTATTGCCCTTCCTTCCTTCCTCCCTCCCTCCCTTCCAAGGGGGGTCAAATGAGGACCCAGATTGTTGAGGGCAAGGGGCTGGTTCTGTAATCTGCTTAGAGAGGGCTAGAAAAGCACTATGAAGCGGTATATAAGTCTAAATGCTATTGCCCTTCCTTCCTTCCTTCCTTCCTTCCTTCCTTCCTTCCTTCCTTCCTCCCTCCCTCCCTCCCTCCCTCCCTTCCAAGGGGGTTCAAATGAGGACCCTGTTTGTTGAGGGCAAGGGGCTGGTTCTGTAATCTGCTTAGAGAGGGCTACAACAGCACTATGAAGCGGTATATAAGTCTAAATGCTATTGCCCTTCCTTCCTTCCTTCCTTCCTTCCTTCCTCCCTCCCTCCCTCCCTTCCAAGGGGGTTCAAATGAGGACCCTGTTTGTTGAGGGCAAGGGGCTGGTTCTGTAATCTGCTTAGAGAGGGCTAGAAAAGCACTATGAAGCGGTATATAAGTCTAAATGCTATTGCCCTTCCTTCCTTCCTTCCTTCCTTCCTTCCTTCCTTCCTTCCTTCCTTCCTTCCTCCCTCCCTCCCTCCCTCCCTCCCTTCCAAGGGGGTTCAAATGAGGACCCTGTTTGTTGAGGGCAAGGGGCTGGTTCTGTAATCTGCTTAGAGAGGGCTACAACAGCACTATGAAGCGGTATATAAGTCTAAATGCTATTGCCCTTCCTTCCTTCCTTCCTTCCTTCCTTCCTCCCTCCCTCCCTCCCTTCCAAGGGGGTTCAAATGAGGACCCTGTTTGTTGAGGGCAAGGGGCTGGTTCTGTAATCTGCTTAGAGAGGGCTAGAAAAGCACTATGAAGCGGTATATAAGTCTAAATGCTATTGCCCTTCCTTCCTTCCTTCCTTCCTTCCTTCCTTCCTTCCTTCCTTCCTTCCTCCCTCCCTCCCTCCCTCCCTTCCAAGGGGGTTCAAATGAGGACCCTGTTTGTTGAGGGCAAGGGGCTGGTTCTGTAATCTGCTTAGAGAGGGCTACAACAGCACTATGAAGCGGTATATAAGTCTAAATGCTATTGCCCTCCCTCCCTCCCTCCCTTCCTTCCTCCTTTCCTTCCTTCTTCAGCCTTCCATCCTTCCGAGGTGGGTCAAATGAGGACCCAGATTGTTGGGGGCAAGAGGCTGACTCTGTCAATCACTTAGAGAGGGGATGTACAAGCACTATGAAGCAGTATATAAGTCTAAATGCTATTGCTATTAGCGGAGCTTCCACAATCCAAGGCAGTCTAGCTGAAAATTCTAGTCGTTTGGCTCCAGGGACCCAAGAAGGAAGGTGGTTGATTAAAAAAAAAAAAAATTAGTTAAGACATGAAGTGACTTCCTTCCAGTGAGCACGTTTTCCACTGGCAATGCAACACCTTGCAACAGGCTGCTCAGAAGTCTGTCTCACGGAGCAACACGTGAATTAAAAGCTTCGTCATTGAAACCGGCGGGAAATTTCCCCCCCTCCCACACCTTTCGGTGTGAAACAAAAACCCCACGTTTGCCAATCCCCCAGGGCTCCTCTGCCTGCTTTGATCCCTGTCTTGGCACACAAATGGAAGTTCCTTTTTTTTAATTAGAAAAAGTTTATTAAATATACAAACATTAAGCCCTTCATGGCATTGGACCAGAATATCTCCGAGACCGCCTCCTGCTGCACGAATCCCAGCGACCCTTCTCCAGGTCCCGTCAACTAAACAATGTTGGTTGGCGGGCCCCAGGGGAAGAGCCTTCTCTGTGGCGGCCCCGACTCTCTGGAACCAGCTCCCCCCAGAGATTAGAACTGCCCCTACCCTCCTTGCCTTTCATAAACTCCTCAAAAAACCCCTTTGTCGTCAGGCATGGGGGAACTGAGATATCTCCCCTGGGCCTATACAATTTATGTATGGTATGCTTGTGTGTATGTCTGCTTAATACAGTAATGGGTTTTTTAAAAATATCTTAAATTGTAAATTATTAGATTTGTTATGAACTGTTTTTATTGTGTTGTGAGCCGCCCCAAGTCTACGGAAAGGGGCGGCATACAAATCTAATAAACATAAACAAATATTAAAAAAGACAGTACATAATCTTTCAACCTCTGTTTCATACCCCTTCACGTTGACATTGAATTATGTCTTAAGCCAGGTAAACAAATCTAGAAAGGTAAAGAGCAGATAGAGATAGAAGAAAGGAAAAGAAACATATACTGTAAACATATAACACCCCCCCCCCCCAAGCTGTCTATCTGAACCAGTGTTTCCCAACCTTGGCAACTTGAAGATATTTGGACTTCAACTCCCAGAATTCCCCAGCCAGCGAATGCTGGCTGGGGAATTCTGGGAGTTGAAGTCCAAATATCTTCAAGTTGCCAAGGTTGGGAAACACTGGCCTAGATACCTCTTTCTCTTATGCTATTCTACGGCATTTGGTATCAACAATTGTTTTTCGGTTTTATGTAAAACCTTTTGAGTTGTAATTTAGGGGTAGTGATTTCTGACAGTCTCAAAATGGGTGAACAGTGCAGTCAGGCGGTAGGGAAAGCAAGTAGGATGCTTGGCTGCATAGCTAGAGGTATAACAAGCAAGGAGAGGGAGATTATGATCCCGCTATATAGAGCGCTGGTGAGACCACATTTGGAATACTATATGTTCAGTTCTGGAGACCTCACCTACAAAAAGATATTGACAAAATTGAACGGGTCCAAAGACGGGCTACAAGAATGGTGGAAGGTCTTAAGCACAAAACGTATCAGGAAAGACTTCATGAACTCAATCTGTAGAGTCTGGAGGACGGAAGGGAAAGGGGGGGGACATGGTCGAAACATTTAAATATATTAAAGGGTTAAATAAGGTCCAGGAGGGAAGTGTTTTTAATAGGAAAGTGAACACAAGAACAAGGGGACACAATCTGAAGTTAGTTGGGGGAAAGATCAAAAGCAACGTGAGAAAATGTTATTTGACTGAAAGAGTAGTAGATGCTTGGAACAAACTTCCAGCAGACGTGGTAGATAAATCCACAGTAACTGAATTTAAACATGCCTGGGATAAACATATATCCATCCTAAGATAAAATACAGAAAATAGTATAAGAGCAGACTAGATGGACCATAAGGTCTTTTTCTGCCGTCAGACATATCTATGTTTCTATGTAATATTATTTCTTACATCAAGTTCCAACAGAAGTTTATACTTTTTTATTTATTAAACATAATCCCTCTATCTACATCTTTATTTCTGCTTCCTCTTTTCCACCCATTTGTAAAATTCTTTCCAAATCTCATAGTGCTTTGTTCCATCCTTGTCTTTCAGCTCTTGTGTTCACTTATCTAATTCCGCGCAGTCATATGTCTTTTTGATCATGATCCTTTCTGTTGCCGTTTCCTCTTTTTTCCCAGTTCTGGGCTATGCAAATCCTAATCGCTGTGATAATGGAAGTTATTTTTGATCAAACCAGCGGAAATCCGTGCCGGAAACCGGTTGAAATAGGTTGTTGGGGGGAGGGAGGGAGGAGCGTGGGTCCATTGAAGGTTGAGAGCCGATGGGCTGATGTGACACGTCACCCGTGGCCAGGCGTGACCTCAAATGGGGGGGGGGGACAACTTTGGAGAAAACAGGGGGGGGGTTGAGCAATCCGCTGCTTGCCCCCACTTTGGATCTGAGCACATTTCCTGTTTCCGAAGAGGAAATAGATTTGCCGTCTCTTTTACTTTTTCTTTCCTTTTTTGTAATTTTTTTTTCATTATACACACATAAAAAATTCTTTTTCCATCAGCAGTGTGTCTGGTTATATGCTTATTTTCTTATAGCTTTTTACAATCATTACATTATCCCTTTTGTTCTTTTCCCGGTACATTACACATTTTATCTTGATATGTTATTTATTTATTTTATTTATTTATTTTATTAATTACATTTGTATGCTGCCCCTCTCTCCGCAGACTAGGGGCAGCTCACAGCAGCAACAGAAAACAATATATAATACAAATTCAGTAATTAGAAAGCTAAAATCCCATAATTTTAAAAAAACACATGCACACAACATACCATACATAAACAGTATAGGCCTGGGGAAGATATTTCAGTTCCCCCATGCCTGACGGCAGAGGTGGGTTTTAAGAAGTTTGCGGAAGGCAAGGAGGGTGGGGGCAGTTCTAATCTCAGGGGGCAGCTGGTTCCAGAGGGTCGGGGCCACCACAGAGAAGGCTCTTCCCCTAGGACCCGCCAAACGACATTGTTTAGTCGACGAGACCCGGAGAAGGCCAACTTCTTACTCACTTGCTTTTTTCAATTCCACGCTCCTTTCTTGTTTTTTATCTGCTTATAAATCGTCTCCCAAACCCCATAATATTCTACCTGTTCTTTATCTCTCATTGCTAATGTTAGTCTATTCATTTCTGCACATTCTAATACAGTGATACCTCGTCTTACAAACGTCTCGTCATACAAACCTTTCGAGATACAAACCCGGGGTTTAAGATTTTTTTGCCTCTTCTTACAAACTATGTTCATCTTACAAACCCACCACCGCCGCTGGGATGCCCCGCATCTGGACTCCCGTTGCCAGTGAAGCACACGTTTTTGCACTGCTGGGATTCCCCTGAGGCTCCCCTCCATGGGAAACCCCACCTCCGGACTTCCGTGTTCCGTGTTTTTGTGATGCTGCAACAGACGTCCGGAGGTGGGGTTTCCCAGTGAGGGGAGCCTCAGGAATCCCAGCATCGCAAAAACACAGGTCCAGAGGTGGGGTTTCGAGGACTTCAGTGTTTTTGCGATGCTGGGATTTCCCTGCAGCATTGCAAAAACACAGAAGTCCAGAGGTGGGGTTTCCCATGAAGGGGAGCCTCAGGGGAATCCCAGCAGCGCAAAAATGGGCACTTTGGCTGACAAAAGGGGTGAGTTTTGGGCTTGCATGCATTAATAGCTTTTCCATTGATTCCTATGGGAAACATTGTTTCGTCTTACAAACTTTTCACCTTAAGAACCTCGTCCCAGAACCAATTAAGTTTGTAAGACAAGGTATCACTGTATTTTCCTTATCACCTTTTCTTCTTCAGGTAATTCTCCATTTTTCCAATGCTGAGCATATACAATTCTAACTGCACTTAATACATGGACCATCAAATATCTATCCACTTTTCTATAATTTTCTGGCAAAAAATGTCTCTTGTTTCAGTTCCGTACGTTGCCTGCATCATCTCTTCTACCCACGTCTTAATTTTAGTCCAGTATATTTTATGGGGTCCACCCCATATGATAGTATGAAGCCTGTAGTTGGTGACACTTCCAGCATTTTGCCAGTCTGTCTTTAAACATCCTTGCCAGCATCTCTGGAGGTAGGTGCCATTTGTAAAACATCTTATACAAATTTTAGACCCATCTATACCGCCAGGCATGGGGGAGTTGAGACACCTTTCCCCCAGGCTTTTTTTATATTTATGTTTGGGTATGTATATGTTGTTTGCTTTTTAAAATATGATAGGGTTTTATGTGCTGTTTAATATTAGATTTGTTTTCGCTGGAATATTGTTTTTATTATTGTTGTGAGCCGCCCCGAGTCTTCGGAGAAGGGCGGCATACAAATCTAATAAATTGAATTGAATTGAATTGAATTTAGTTATACGCAATTCAAATTGTTCATCTCCCCTCCCACAGCTTCTGCCATTTGTCTAATTCAGTTGTATGGCCAAGAATTTTGGCCCATACTATCATTGTTTCTCTAACTTGTTCTTCCAATAGGTTTGCGCCCAGAATGTAATTATACAGTTTCTTTATTAATTTCTCATCTACTCCTGTTAAGATTTTATCTAATTCTCTTAATTCATTATAAAACCCTTGCGGTATTACGTCTTTGCCCTATCTAGACTTTATCTGTAAATATATCAATCCTGGCGCAGCCTAGGCGCAATTGTTAGAGTGCAGTATTGCAACCTTTTTCTGCTCATTACTGGCTGCCAGCAGTTTGGCAGATCGAATCTCGGTAGGCTCCAGGTTGACTCAGCCTTCCATCCTTTCAAGATCGATAAAAAGAGGACCCAGATTGTTGGGGGCAAGAGGCTGACCCTTGTAAACCACTTAGAGAGGGCTGGAAAGCACTGTGAAGCGGTATATACAGTGTTCCCTCGATTTTTGCGGGTTCGAACTTCGCGAAAAGTCTATACCATGGTTTTTCAAAAATATTAATTAAAAAATACTTTGCGGGGGTTTTCCCTATACCACGGTTTTTCCCGCCCAGTGACGTCATATATCATTGCCAAACTTTCATCTGCCTTTAATAAATATTTTTAAAAATAAACTTTAATAAATAAACATGGTGAGTACCGGTAATAATCTAAATGGTTGCTAAGGGAATGGGAAATTGCAGTTCAGGGGTTTACATAGAAGACTGACGGCAGAAAAAGACCTCATGGTCCATCTAGTCTGCCCTTATACTATTTCCTGTATTTTATCTTACAATGGATATATGTTTATCCCAGGCATGTTTACATTCAGTTACTGTGAATTTACCAACCACGTCTGCTGGAAGTTTGTTCCAAGGATCTACTTCTCTTTCAGTTTAAAGTGTTAAGGGAAGGCTTGTGATACTGTTCATAGCCAAAAAATAGTGTATTTACTTCCGCATCTCTACTTCGCGGAAATTCAACTTTTGTGGGCAGTCTTGGAACGCATCTCCCACAAAAATCAAGGGAACACTGTACTGTACTTTTTGGAGTATAAGATGCACCTTTTTCCTCCCTAAAAAAGGCTGAAAATTTGGGTGAGTCGTATACTCTAAATGTAGCTCTCTTTTTTTCGAAGATTTTTCCTCCAGCCCTAACTAGGTGCTAACACTGTTCCCACCTCTTGCTGACTTACAATCTCTTTCACTGTAATTCTCTACAAAAAATGTTTTCCAAGCCCTAAATCTTTGCAGGATTTTTTCCCCAATGCTCTACTTGCTCCAAATTTCTTTCTTTTGAGCCCTAACCAGGTGCTAACGATGTTTCCAGCTCTTACGGTTTGCAAGCTCTTTCATTGTTACTCTCTCCAAATAAGGGTTTTTTTAAGCCTTAACTAGGGGATAAAATAATGTGCTGGAGCTGACCAGACTAAGGACGCTAGCCAGATGAATCCCTGGTAGGCAGATTTCCCCCCTATTTTCCTCCCCCAAAAGTAAGGTGCCTTTTATACAGTGAAACCTCGTCTTACAAATGCCTTGTCATACAAACTTTTCAAGATACAAACCCGGGGTTTAAGATTTTTTTGCCTCTTCTTACAAACTATTTTCACCTTACAAACCCACCACCTTCGCTGGGATGCCCCGCCTCCGGACTTCCGTTGCCAGTGAAGCACACGTTTTTGTGCTGTTGGGATGCCCCTGAGGCTCCCCTCCATGGGAAACACCACCTCCGGACTTCCGTGTTTTTGTGATGCTGCAGGGGAATTCCAGCCGCGCAAAAACGGGCGCTTCGCTGGCAATGGAAGTCCGGAGGTGGGGTTTCCCAGAGAGGGGAGCCTCAGTGAAATCGCAGCATCGCAAAAACACAGAGGTCCGGAGGTGGGGTTTCGAGGACTTCAGTGTTTTTGTGATGCTGCGATTTCACTGATGCTCCCCTCGCTGGGAAACCCCACCACCGGACTTCCGTTGCCAGCAAAGTGCTCATTTTTGCGATGCTGGGATTCCCCTGCAGCATCGCAAAAACACAGAAGTCCGGAGGTGGGGTTTCCCATGGAGGGGAGCCTCAGTGGAATCCCAGCAGCGCAAAAACGGGCGCTTTGGCTGGCAAAAGGGGTGAATTTTGGGCTTGTACGCATTAATCACTTTTCCATTGATTCCTATGGGAAACATTGTTTCGTCTTACAAACTTTTCACCTTAAGACCCTCATCCCGGAACCAATTAAGTTTGTAAGACAAGGTATCACTATACTCTGAAAAATATGGTGAATCTAAATGCTATTGCTATAATCCCTATTTTGCTCCTCTCCTCTCTTTTTTTAACCCCCCCCTTCTTCATTTAAAATATCTTTATATCTAATCATAGTTCTTATATTAAAAACATTTTGATTTATCAATGCTTCCATTGTTGAAAGCCACAGTGGTATCTTAAGATAATGTTGTTCTTTAATTTTCTCCCACACTCTGAGTAGCACGTTTGTTTTATGGTGCCTTTGGAAATATTTATGTGCATTTTGTTCCAATACCAAAGAAACGTGTGCCAACCCAATTGTAAGCCACGTCATTCCAAGGTCATCAATCTTGTATTTCTTAGTGTAAGAAAATAGAGACAGGGTGGCGCAGTGGTTAGAGTGCAGCACTGCAGGCTACTTCAGTCCACTGCTAGCTGTATTTCGGCAGTTCAAATCTCGCCACTGGCTCAAGGTGGACTCAGCCTTCCATCCTTCCGAGGTGGGTCAAATGAGGATTGTGGAGGGCAAGAGGCTGACTCTGTAAACCGCTTAGAGAGGGCTGTGGAAGCACTGCGAAGCGGTATATAAGTCTAAATTCTATTGCTATCATCCATTTCTTTCCCGCACTTTGGATCTGAGCACATTTCCTGTTTCCGAAGAGGAAAGAGAAGTAGGGGCCCCTTTTCTGTGCTTCTGCCTTCCGAGTTGCAACAAGTCCAGATGTTTGTAACTCGTGAGAAAACCCCCCCAAAACTTTAGGTTAGATGTCTTTGGAAATTGTTAGCCATCCGTGTCCTGGTTGTCCCAAAGGTGCTTTCTTTCCAAGAGGCAACGGCACTTTCTGGTTTTTCTTCGACAACATTTTGCTCCTCCTCCAAGAAGCTGTTTTCTTTCTTTCTTTCTTTCTTTCTTTCTTCCTCTCTTTCTCTCTCTCTCTTTTTCTTTCTCTCTTTCTCCCAGAAGACAAGTGGGTTGGTGTTGAATATTGCAATTTCTGGAGATTTTCAAAACTGTTTGTTTATTTATTCAACTTCTATGCCACCCAATCCCGAAGGACTTACAACAAAATATAAAAATACGGTTAAGGATAGTCAACTCATCAGTTGACACTTTGGTCTGTGTGTTTGTGTGATTTATGTTATTTTCCTGATACGATAGAGATGTATACACTAGGCATATATCGTATTTATACTAATATTTCTGTATCTTTACATAGATTGTGTGTGTGTGTGTGTGTGTGTGTGTGTGTGTATATGTTTGTTTGCGTTACATGTTTTAATTGTAAATAATTAATAAAGAGATTTTAAAAATAAACCCTAAACCGTTTACAAAAGCAACAGCCCACCCCATGCCATCTTTTCCGTTGTCCGAAAGGTTCATATTTATCCCTTGTTTTCTTTTCCTGTTCTTTGCCTGGGTGTAGAAGTGAGAAACATAGAAACATAGAAGACTGATGGCAGAAAGAGACCTCATGGTCCATCTAGTCTGCCCTTATACTATTTCCTGTGTTTTATCTTAGGATGGATATATGTTTATCCCAGGCATGTTTCAATTCAGTTCCTGTGGATTTACCAACCACGTCTGCTGGAAGTTTGTTCCAAGGATCTACTACTCTTTCAGTGAAAATAATATTTTCTCCTGTTGCTTTTGATCTTTCCCCCAGGGTGAAACTAAGAGCCCTCTTTGATTTCTCCCTTCAGGCTCAACCTTTTGTGCCTCCAAGGCCTTGAGAGACGGCGTAAGGGATCCGTTTTCTGGCTACTCCAGGCTCCGTCAAGATGGCAGCAGCTGTGGTGAGCGCACCCATCCCCCGTGGGACCAATGACCCCTCCCTTCTCCGAACCGACGGAGGTCTCGCTGAACGACATCATGGTGACCCCTTCTTCGCCCAGGTGAGTGCTCCCTGTCTGTCTCCCCACCCCACAACTGAAGGGGCCATGGGGCGTTTGAGCCACGGGGGGGGGGGGGCAAATCCAGTGGAGATTTGGTAAAACAAGGTTGAACTTGTTTGGAACAGACCGTCCTCGTTTGACGTTTAGTGTCAGCGTTCCAAATAGCACCTGAGAAATAAATCAAGCCCCAGTCCAATTCTCTCAATCAGAGCTCGATTTATTAACAGAACCATGTTGGCTACTCCATAGGCATTCGGATTCTGAATAGTTCCCAGAATCCCACCTGGGTTAAGGTTCATCTTACGGGACCGCCTTCTGCCGCACGAATCCCAGCGGCCGGTTAGGTCCCACAGAGTGGGTCTTCTCCGGGTCCCGTCGACTAAACAATGTCGTCTGGCGGGACCCAGGGGAAGAGCCTTCTCTGTGGCGGCTCCGACCCTCTGGAATCAGCTCCCTCCAGAGATTAGAACTGCCCCCACCCTCCTTGCCTTTCATAAACTCCTTAAAACCCACCTCTGTCGTCAAGCGTGGGGGAACTGAGACATCTCCCCCTGCCTATGTAGTTTTTGTGCATGATATGACTGTATGTATGTTTTTATATATTGGGGTTCCTTGCTTTTTAGACTTTTTAAAATGTACTATTGTTATTTTAGATTCTAATTATTAGATTTGTCATTATGTATTGTTTTTATCACTGTTGTGAGCCGCCCCGAGTCTACGGAGAGGGGCCACATACAAATCTAATAAATAATAATAATAATAATAATAATAATAATAATAATAATAATAACAACAATAACAATAACAACAACAACAACAACAACGATCCCCTACACCCATATATGGAGTTAGAGAGTTCAGCCTGTCATTTAGTGCCCTATATAAACCAGACATTCAAGGCTTGTTCAAACTGTGTTTCTCACCCCTATGTGTGTCAGCCACGATCAACCGGACCCACATGTGTACAGCTCAAACATACAACCGTTCATTTGGTGAACAAAGGATTGATCACAAACCCAGATGGATTCAAAACTGGCTAACTAACCACACTCAACGTGTAGTGCTCAATGGAACTACATCCGCTTGGAGGGGTGTAAGCAGTGGAGGACCCTCATGTTCTGTTTTAGGCCCAATACTCTTCAACATCTTCATCAATGACCTGAACGAGGGGATAGATGGGGAACTTATCAAATTTGCAGATGACACCAAACTGGCAGGAATAGCCAACACTCCAGAAGATAGGCGGAAAATACAGAAGGATCTTGACAGACGGGAACATTGGGCGCTATCTAACAAAATTTATTTATTTATTTATTTATTTACTTACTTACTTACTTACTTACTTACTTACTTACTTACTTACTTACTTATTTCCTTCCTTCCTTCCTCCCTCCCTCCCTCCCTCCCTCACTCACTCATTCATTCATTCATTCATTCATTCATTTATTAGATTTGTATACCGCCCCTCTCCGTAGACTCAGAAATGAAATTTAATAGTGTAAAAAGTAAGGTTCTACATTTAGGCAAGAAAAACAAAATGCACAGGTACATTATATCTGGTACATTGCTCAACATATGAGCAACTGTGAGAGGGATTTTGGAATCCTACTGGACAACCATTTAAATATGAGCCAGCCGTGTGCAGCAGCTGCCCAAAATGCCAATCCAGTTCTAGGCTGCATCAACGGAGGGATAGAATCAAGATCACGTGAAGTGTTAATATCCACTTTATAAGGCTTTGATAAGGCCACACTGCATTCAGTTTTGGTCACCACGATGCAAAAAGGACATTGAGACTCTAGAAAAAGTGCAGAGAACAGCGACAAATATGATTAGGGGACTAGAGGCTAAAACATATGAAGAACGGTTGCAGGAACTGGGCATGGCTAGTTTAATGAAAAGAAGGACCAGGGGAGACAGGATAGCAGCCTTCCAGTATCTCAGGGGATGCCACAAAGAAGAGGGAGTCAATCTATTCTCCAAAGCCCCTGAGGGTAGAACAAGAAGCAATGGGTGGAAACTAAACAAGGAGAGAAGCAATGTAGAACTAAGGAGGAATTTCCTGACAGTGAGAACAATTAATCAGTGGAACAGAAGTTGCCTCCAGAAGTTGTGAATGCCCCAAGATGTTGGATAACCATCTGTCTGAAGTAGTGTAGGGTTTCCTGCCTAAGCAGGGGGTTGGACTAGAAGACCTCCAAGGTCCCTTCCAACAATGTTATTATTATTATTATTAACTGGACCCACACATGTAGAGCTCAAATGTACAATAGTTCATTTAGTGACCAAAGTTACAGTGGTGCACTGGAGAAAAAACTTTATGATTTATGGCCGTTTTTCCACACTTGTGACCATCGCAACATCCCCCACGGTCACATGACCAAACTCCAGACACTGGGCAACCGATTCCTAGTTATGACCGTCGCAGCGTCCCAGGGTCACGTGATCCCCTTGGGGAAATTAAACAGGAAAGCCAAATTCCCTGAACGGCTGTGGGACGAACATAAGAACTGCAGTGATTTCACTAAACACAACCGTGGGAAGAAAGTTTGATAAAACTCACTTAACCGTGACAAGTTATATATGGTATGTTTTTGTGTATGTTTGGTTTTATAATAAGGGTTTTTAGTTGTTTTATTATTGGATTGTCACATGCTGTTTTTATCATTGTTGTTAGCCGCCCCGAGTCTACGGAGAGGGGCGGCATACAAATCCAATAAATAAATAAATAACAGCTGTCTGGTGAAATTTTGGGCTCAGAAATTGTAGTCATAAGTCGGGGACTACCAATATAGGTAGTCATCAGTGGTGGAAGGAAGTAGCGGTTGGCTCTCTATTGAGACACGAATGGGTTACCCCTTACAACACTCAGGGTTGGTGAGAAATTGTTCTTTTCTCTTTTGTGGTTCCTTGGTTGGGGTGATGCTTATCTGTTTGTCTGGTCTCAATTCCTGCTTACCTGAGTTGTTTCCTTTGAGTTCTTGGTGTTTCTAAGCTTGTGTGTCTTTCCTTACCCAGTTAGGTAACACGATCAGTGCTAGAGGGAATTAGCCATCGATCTTCTTTTGGAAAAGAATTGCAAAAGAGTCCGTAAGGAGTTTGGGCGGCCTACAAATTGACTGACTAAATAAAACAAATAAATCTCTTAACAATCACCTGTCCACTGCCCAAAAACCACACCCGCCTTTTATGCAATGTCTCTGGCATAATTTCTCTCCCACTTTGAATATATTTATTTATTTGGACTCATTCATTGGAATTTCTCAATGCAAGTATCCCCGATTGCCCTTTAAAAGCAGAACGGAAATACTGTATTTCCTTAACGTTGTAGAATCTCTAGGGCTTGGGAAGAGCCCTTGAGGCCATCCAAACCCACCCCACCTCTGTCCCTGCTTGCCCAAGGCAGGGATTTCAAAGGGTTGTAAAATGGGCAAAGTTCACATTAACTGTCTCGTTTAACAGAAAATTTTGCAATTGTCCTTAGATGAGGACTTAGATGAGGACTATTCCTAAGAATTTCTGACAGTCTCAAAATGGGTGAGCAGTGTGGTCGGGCAGTAGGAAAAACAAGTAGGATGCTTGGCTGCATAGCTAGAGGTATAACAAACAGGAAGAGGGAGATTGTGATCCCCTTATATAGAGCGCTGGTGAGACCCCATTTGGAATACTGTGTTCAGTTCTGGAGACCTCACCTACAAAAGATATTGACAACATTGAACGGGTCCAAAGACGGGCTACAAGAATGGTGGAAGGTCTTAAGCATAAAACGTATCAGGAAAGACTTAATGAACTCCATCTGTAGAGTCTGGAGGACAGAAGGAAAAGGGGGGACATGATCGAAACATTTAAATATGTTAAAGGGTTAAATAAGGTCCAGGGGGGAAGTGTTTTTAATAGGAAAGTGAACACAAGAACAAGGGGGCACAATCTGAGGTTAGTTGGGGGAAAGATCAAAAGCAACGTGAGAAAATATTATTTTACTGAAAGAGTAGTAGATCCTTGGAACAAACTTCCAGCAGACGTGGTTGGTAAATCCACAGTAACTGAATTTAAACATGCCTGGGATAAACATAGATCCATCCTAAGATAAAATACAAAAAATAGTATAAGGGCAGATTAGATGGACCATGAGGTCTTTTTCTGCCGTCAGTCTTCTATGTTTCTCTGTTTCTCAGTAGGGCTGGATTGGGGGCTTTGGGAACTGAGTAGGGGGGTCGCCTTCACAGCTCACCTTGGGGGAAACAACGAGGGTCCAGGCATCATCTTTTACGCTGATAGCAGCTGAAGAATATCCAAGAGATATTACTTGGTGCCTCCCTCGAGGGGTGCTGGCTGGGGTGCAGGAAAACCCCAGTTTCACTCTCTCTTTTTCCTAGCCAACAAACAAGGGGGGCTGTTTCGAGGCTGGGCAATTTAATCAGGGTGCCCAGCAAACCTGGAAAACAGGGAAATCAGGGAATTATCAGGGAAATCGGCGGCTTGGGAAATATCAGGGGAATTATTAGGGAATTCGTGAAAAAAAACGGAATAAATTGGGAAAACCAAAGTGTATTAAAATGTTTAAAAGTCAGGGGGAAAATCATGTTTTTTTTAAAAAAAACCGGATTGTGCTGCCTGCAGAGTCAAGCAAAAATGAGCATAACTGTGGCAAGAACTTGCTTCCTCAGTGACCAATATTTCTCCACGGCTTAGCCGTTTGGTAAGACATCAACCATGGGCTTTCCCAAATATGCCCATGTTACACCAACACTCCGCAGTCTGCATTGGTTGCCAATCAGTTTCCGGTCACAATTCAAAGTGTTGGTTATGACCTATAAAGCCCTTCATGGCATCGGATCAGAATACCTCCGGGACCGCCTTCTGCTGCACGAATCCCAGCGACCGGTTAGGTCCCACAGAGTGGGTCTTCTCCGGGTCCCGTTAACCAAACAATATTGCTTGGCGGGACCCAGAGGAAGAGCCTTCTCTGTGGCGGCCCGGCCCTCTGGAACCAACTCCCCCCAGAGATTAGAATTGCCCCCACCCTCCTTGCCTTTCGAAAGCTGCTTAAAACCCACCTCTGCCGCCAGGCATGGGGGAATTGAGATGCTCTTTCCCCCTAGACCTTCACAATTTTATGCATGGTATGTCTGTATGTATGATTGGTTTTTATATAATGGGTTTTTAACTGTTTTTAGTATTGGATTTTGTTATAATTTGATCAATTTGATCAATTTCCGGTCACAATTCAAAGTGTTGGTTATGACCTTTAAAGCCCTTCATGGCACTGGACCAGAATATCTCCGAGACCGCCTCCTGCCGCACGAATCCCAGCGACCGATTAGGTCCCACAGAGTGGGCCTTCTCCGGGTCCCGTCAACTAAACAATGTCGGTTGGCGGGCCCCCAGGGGAAGAGCCTTCTCTGTGGCGGCACCGGCTCTCTGGAACCAACTCCCCCCAGAGATTAGAACTGCCCCTACTCTTCCTGCCTTCCGTAAACTCCTTAAAACCCACCCTTTGCCGTCAGGCATGGGGGAATTGAAACACCTCCCCTGGGCATGTTCAATTTATACATGGTATGCTTGTGTGTGTGTCTGTTAGTATATGGGGTTCTTTTATATCTTTAAATATTTTAAAGTTATTTGGATTATTTATGATTTGTTCTATCTTGTTGTGAGCTGCCCCGAGTCTTCGGAGAGGGGCGGCATACAAATCTAAATAATAAATTAATAATAAATAAATAAATATTGCTGTTGTTAGCCGCCCCGAGTCTGCAGAGAGGGGCCGACATACAAATCCAATAAATAAGCAAGCAAGCAAACAAACAAACAAACAAACACACAAATAAATGAATGAATGAATGAATGAATACGATCGCGCCTTAGCTAGATTGCAAGTTACAGGGAAATGTCAGGGAAACATCAGGGAATTTCAAAATGCCTTTCCCCCTGGACACCCTGCGAATGCACCCCATGCCAGCTGCCCCTTCTTCTCCTATGACTTCCCTTCTCCATAGTTGGAGGTCTTTACAGACTAAACGGCCTTTGAAGGAATGGAGGGAACAAGACTCCAACATCAGGGGCACAAAGTGTCCTGTCTGTGATTCTTCTGGTTTTGCATACTCTGCCCAAAAACGAGGGGTCTCACCAGAGGTGGGCTGCTAAGATGGAACGGTGACGTGTGCTCTCCCCCGTGGCTCTGAGTGGTAGCGGAGTCCAGCGCGATTTAACACGGGGCACACCTGCACAGATGCAGTAGCAAAACCACGCTGGACTCCGCTACCACTGAGAGCCAACGGGGAAAGCAAGCGTCACCATTCCACCTTAGCAGCCCACCTCTGGGCCTCACTGACATGGATGTTGGCTTTGTGACTTCTGGTCACCCGCACCTCGAGAAGGATAGAATGGACCTGGGAAAGGTGCCAAAAAGGGCAACAAGAATGATCAAGGGAATGGAGGCCCCTCCCTTAGGAAACCAGGTTGCAACTCTTCGGTCTCTTCAGCCTTGAAAGACGGTGTTTAAGGGGGTGACTTGATCGAAGTGTATAAAATCATGCATGGAATAGAAAAGGTGGAGAGAGATAAATTATTTTCTCCCTCACACAATACTAAGACGAGGGGGCCCTCCTAAAAGCTCATAGGTGAGAAAGTGAGGACAAATCAAGGGAAATATTTCTTCACCCAGACGGTCCTTGGTTTATGGAATTCACTTCCAGAAGAGGTCGTGACAGATGTCAGCCTGGAGAGCTTCAAGGTAGGGTTGGACAGATTCATGGATGCCAAGTAGTATCGGTAGTTATTGAAACAGATGTCCATGTGCAGCCTCTATGTTAGTTGAGGCAGGCAGGTTTCTCTTGAGTCCCATTTGTTGGGGTCAAGGGAAAGGGAGGGGTCTGGCCTTCCCTTTCTGCTCAAGATCCCCATGGACAATTGGTGGGCCACTGTGGGACACAGAATGCTGGACTCAACGGGCTTTGGCCCGATTCAGCAAGGCTCTTCTCATGTTCTTATGAGTGCCCCTTATAAGAGAGGAGGGTTCAGTGCTGGCTGTTCTTCCTCCATCCTAAACACTTTGTTGTCAAAATTCCAGGTAGCATCCAAGCTAAATCAGAGTCCAAGCCAAAGCCCTCCTCAAAGTTCCAGTTTATTTCCGGAGCCATCCCTGGCACCTACAACTGGGGAACCTGAATCTGAGTTCCCCACCCAGTTGAAAGTTCACCCTCCCTCGTCCCCCCACCCACAAACTTGTTACATTGCCCACTCAGATTGTGCCAGCGTGACCAGCCCTCCTTCCGCTTCCGCCCAGGTGGGTGGGCACAGGATGGCCTTGAACCTCTCGAAAGAATGCTTTGTGGCTGCATCTGTTCCCTCATGAAAATCCCCCCCTCCCAAGTTGCCATAAACATCAGGCCTTCTAGAGATAGTGTGACAAGCCAATAATAGGGTTGACCCACCCTTCCATCCTTCTGAGGTGGGTCAAATGAGGACCCGGATTGTGGGGCAACAGGCTGGCTCTGTTAAAAAGGGCTATTGCTAACATTTTGTAAGCCGCCCTGAGTCTAAGGAGAAGGGCGGCATAAAAAAAAATGAATGAATGAATAAATAAATTAATAATAATAATAATAATAATAATAATAATAATAATAATAAAAACATTTATTTATAATGCCATAATAAGGCATAACAGCAAGCCATTTAATTTGTCACCAACTCCTGCACCGGCTTGACACCTGTTCCAATCCAGGAAGGGTTCTTTGCCAAGGATGTGGACCCCAAAGGTGGGACAGTGGGCAGGATTTGGCCATGGCTGCCCCCACAGCTCAGCAGGTTCCAGCACAGGCCCAGGAAAGGCTCAGTTCTGTGGTTTGCAGCTTCTTAAGGAGGAAGGCTGGGGAGGGGTGTGGCACCCAAAGTGGCCGGCCCTGGAATTTGGGATACGGCCAGCAGTGAAAGTCCTTGGCCAACCCCAGCATTGGTGGCTTTTGAATTACAGGGTGCGGCTCAGAGGGGGGGAGAACTGGCGACATGTTAGGGAGAGGGGTGGGCACAGTTACCCACAGGAGCCTGTTAGTCTCCAAGGGTTAGGTGGGGAAGGGGGCTTGGAGACACCCCCCCCCTGACTGGTTGTGCCTTATTTCACAAACTCCTGCTTCAACCCAGGGTCTGGATAGTTTCAAAGCCAGCTGGTGAGTTCACGGTGCTTTGCTAGAGAAGACCCCACTGCCCTTTCAGTCAAGTGACCAGCATTCCTCCCTGCCTCAGTTTCCCTTTGGGTGAAGTGTTTCCTTGAAGCCATTTTTGGTGGTGGGGAAAGACAGCCCAGAAATCTCCAACCTACACTGAAAGGGGTGAAAACCAGCTCCCTTTGGGAAACAGGCGAATAGAAAAGGGTAAAGCCCATTGGATCACCTTTCTTTTAAGATCTTTTAAGATCATGCGGAACCATTGAGTGAATAAAGCTGCTGTCAGGCATAGGGGAACTGAGATAGCTTCCCCAGGCCTATATTGTTTAGGTATGGTATGTTGTGTGTGCATGATTTTTAAACTATGGGTTTTTAGTTGTTG
>NC_091950.1:4920983-4940983 GCF_031021105.1 Erythrolamprus reginae | reverse complement strand
TATTATTATTAATAATAATAATAATAATTTATTAGATTTGTATGCCGCTCCTCTCCGCAGACTCGCAGACTTTTCCTTTTTCTACTCAGAAAGTCTTTTTCTTCCAACTCCTATTATGGATTCCACCTAAGTTCCTGTTCTGTCCCAGCGCCGAGCCCCCCCAAAATAAGATGCACACCACCGGATTAACTCCTAAAGGTTTTACTATTTACAAAAGTCTTGTGCAGTTTGAGCCTTTTCGAAAAGAAGGTAACATCTAGCAAAGGCTTCACCACACTGATTATACAGTCTTATCAGCTGGCCAGAGTCCCATGAATAGGTAAACACGACAGCGATTACCAAGTTGAAGCAAGATTAATTAGCGTAGACGTACAGAGGTTGGCTGTTGGTCTGTAGAGGAAGGAAAGAAGAAAGGAAGGTTTGAAAGGAGAAGGAAGGAAAGATGAATGGATGGATGGAAGGAAGGAAGGAAGGAAGTTGGAAGGGAGAAGCAATGAAAGTTGGAAGGAAAGATGAAGGAAGGAGGGAAAGAAAGAGGAAGAAATAACGGATGGAAAGAAGGAAAGAAGAAAATTAGGGAAGAAAGGAAAGGAGAAGGAAGAAAAGTTGGAAAGAAGGATGAAGGAAGGATAGAAAGAAAGAAGGAAGGAAAGATGAAAGAGGAAGGAAGTGAAGAAAGAAAAGAGAGAAGATTCTGAATGGCCTCCTAGGTGGTAGCCCCCAGGCCCTGGCAAATTTTGGGAGAAACCCATGCCTTGAAAAAGCCGTGAATGCAGCGTTGAGGGCACAGGGGCTGCCGAAGAGGCTGGTTTGGCATCGAGGTCCATTGCTTGTTCCCTGCGTGGAGCAGCAGTGCCAACTGTGCCCCCCCCCCCCTGGCCAGGGCAGCTACAGCCAGCAGAGGCAGAACCTCTGGTGCTGTGGGTGAGGTCACAAGCAGCCCTTCTGGAACTCTGGGGCCAGCAGAAAGCAGCTGTCCATCGCTGCGGAGGGCACCCTCCTGCCAAGGGGCAGGGAAAGGGTGCCCTTTTGGGGGAACGCGGTGCCCACCGGAAGACCAGTCATCACAGAACATCAAGGGCGGCACTAAAAAAATGCCACATAACACGCGGCAAAACATCCTACCACCTGCCTCGGGCGAGGAGTAACGAAACAGGGCCCAGGTGGGTCTCGGGGCGATTCTGTTTGCACAGCTAATGTAGAAGCCAGGTTGCCACTACTTACTCCAAGGAGGATAAAAACTGGAGCATGTCGGGGGGCTCAACCCAGACAAGACCGAGTGGCTCTGGGCATTCCCTCCGGAGGACTGTTCCATCTGTCCGTCCATTGCTCTGGGGGGGGGGGGAGGTTCTGACCCCCTCAGATAGGGTTCGTACATTGGGTGTCCTCCTGGATCCATAGTTAAATCTTGAACACGACCTCTCGGCTGCGGCCAGGGGGACCTTTGCCCAGGTTCGCCTGGTGTACCAGTTACGGCCCTCTTTGGACCAGGAGGCCTTGCGCACAGTCACTGAAGCCCTCATTACTGACCATTAAATGTTATCTGGGGATGTGATTGAGTCAATTGACTGTTTTTTAAATGTAAAGGGGTTTTGGCTTAGAGTTTTAAACTATTAGATTGATTTGTACACTTGTTATTGTATTGTATTTTGTGAGCCGACCCGAGTCCTCGTACAAGGGCGGCATACAAGTCTAATAAATATTATTATTATTATTTATTAGATTTGTATGCCGCCCCTCTCCGTAGACTCGGGGCGGCTCACAACACAATAAAACAGTTCATAAGAAATCTAATAATTTACAATTTTAAATATTTTAAAAACCCCATTATTAAACAGACATACGTACAAATATACCATACATAAATTGTATAGGCCCGGGGGAGATATCTCAGTTCCCCCATGCCTGGCGACAAAGGTGACTTTTGAGGAGTTTACGAAAGGCAAGGAGGGTGGGGGCAGTTCTAATCTCTGGGGGGAGCTGGTTCCAGAGAGTCGGGGCCACCACAGAGAAGGCTCTTCCCCTGGGGCCCGCCAAACGACATTGTTTAATTGACGGAACCTGGAGAAGGCCAACTCTGTGGGACCTAATCGGTCACTGGAATTCATGCGGCAGAAGGCGGTCCCGGAGATATTCTGGCCCAGTGCCATGAAGGGCTTTATAGGTCATAACCAACACTTTGAATTGTGACCGGAAATTGATCGGCAACCAATGCAGACTGCGGAGTGTTGGTGTAACATGGGCATATTTGGGAAGCCCATGACTGCTCTCGCAGCTGCATTCTGCACAATCTGAAGTTTCCGAACACTCTTCAAAGGTAGCCCCATGTAGAGAGCATTACAATAGTCGAGCCTCGAGGTGATGAGGGCATGAGTGACTGTGAGCAGTGAGTCCCGGTCCAAATAGGGTCGCAACTGGTGCAACGCCCCCCCTCACCACAGCTGAAAGATGTTTCTCCAATGTGAGCTGTGGATCGAGGAGGACGCCCAAGTTGCGGACCCTCTCCAAGGGGGTCAATAATTTCCCCCCCCCCCAGGGTGATGGACAGACAGATGGAATTGTCCTTAGGAGGCAAAACCCATCAGGGTTGAGTTTGAGTCTGTTGACACCCATCCAGGCCCCAACAGCCTCCAGACACCGGCACATCACTTCCACTGCTTCGTTGATTGGACATAATAATAATAATAATAATAATAATAATAATAATAATAATAATAATAATAATACAACAACAACAACAGCTCGCGCGGCTGCATTCTGCACTATTTGCAGTCTCCGAACACTCTTCAAGGGTAGCCCCATGTAGAGCACATTGCAATAGTCAAGATTGGAGGTGGTTATTATTATTATTATTATTATTATTATTATTATTATTATTATTATTATTATTATTATTATTATTATTATTATTTGTTGTTATTATTATTAACAACTACGATAACAACAACAACAACAACAACAATAATAATAATAATAACCTCCCGTCTTGACTATTGCAATGCGCTCTACATGGGGCTACCCTTAAAGAGTGTTTGGAGACTGCAAATAGTCCAGAATGCAGCCGCACGAGCTGTTATGGGTCTACCTTACTACGCCTATGTAACACCAACACTCCACATGCTGCACTAGCTACCGATTAGTCTCCGGTCACAATTCAAGGTGTTGGTTATCACCTATAAATCCCTACATGGCTTAGGGCCTGGCTATTTACAGGACCGTCTCCTGCCACATATCTCCCAGAGGCCTTTCAGATGGCACAGAATTGGCTTCCTACAGGTTCCGTCAATGTAGGTTGGTGGGGCCTTTTCTGCTGCTGCCCCAGCTCCATGGAACCAATTCACCCCTGATATTCGCACTGCGCCCACTCTTCTGGCTTTTTGAAAAGCTGTTAAGACCTGGCTTTCTCGAGACGCCTGGGGGCTGTGAACTCTAACATCAGACGTGCCCGAATGTTCGACTTCTTTTTATTATTGTACTAATGTATTATTTTTTTATTGTTGTAAGCCGCCCTGAGTCCTATGGGTTTGGGCAGAGTGGCGGTCATTTTCCATAGAGGACAAATTCTTCCTGGTAACGGGAAGTCTTCGGAAAGGGGCGGCATACAAATCCAAATAATAAATAAATAAAATAAATAAATAAATTAGGAACCCTACACCTTAAAGCAGTGTTTCCCAACCTTGGCCACTTGAAGATATCTGGACTTCAACTCTCAGAATTCTGGGAGTTGAAGTCCAGATATCTTCAAGTGGCCAAGGTTGGGAAACACTGCCTTGAAGTGTTACTCCTTTCTGAGTCAGAAGATTGATAGGCGGTCTCGACAGAGTAACCCATGTTCGAAGGGGACCTTAGAGGTCATCTAGTCCAATCCCCTGCTCAAGCAGGAGACTCTGGACTATTCTGACTGTCCAGTCTCTTCTTGAGACCGTCCAGGGATGGAGCACCCACAACTTCTGGAGGCAAGCTGTTCCGTTGATTAATTACCAGAATGACTGTATTGGAAGGGACCTCTGAGATCTTCTAGTCCAACCCTCTGCTCCGGTAGGAAATCCCGTCCCATTCCAGAGAAGTGACTGTCCAATCTCTTCTTAATATTCAGTGGTGAGAAAAGTAAGGTTCTACATTTTGGCAAGAAAAACAAAATGCACAGGTACACATAGCCAGAGGTATAACAAGCAGGAAGAGGGAGATTATGATCCCGCTATATAGAGTGCTGGTGAGACCCCATTTGGAATACTGTGTTCAGTTCTGGAGACCTCACCTACGAAAAGATATTGACAAAATTGAACGGGTCCAAAGACGGGCTACAAGAATGGTGGAAGGTCTTAAGCATAAAACGTATCAGGAAAGACTTAATGAACTCCATCTGTCTAGTCTGGAGGACAGAAGGAAAAGGGGGGACATGATTGAAACATTTAAATATGTGAAAGGGTTAAATAAGGTCCAGGAGGGAAGTGTTTTTAATAGGAAAGTGAACACAAGAACAAGGGGACACAATCTGAAGTTAGTTGGGGGAAAGATCAGAAGCAACGTGAGAAAATATTATTTTACTGAAAGAGTAGTAGATGCTTGGAACAAACTTCCAGCAGACGTGGTTGGCAAAGACACAGCAACAGAATCTAAACATGCCTGGAATAAACATAGATCCATCCTAAGATAAAATACAGAAAATAGTATAAGGGCAGACTAGATGGATCATGAGGTCTTTTTCTGCCGTCAGTCTTCTATGTTTCTATGTTTCTACACAGTATATATGGTACATTTGCTCAACAGGAGTAACTGCGAGAGGGATTTTTGAGTCTTAAGTGGGCAGCCATTTAAATAGGATCCTGCAGCAGCTGCCAAAAAAGCCAACACAGTTCTAGGCTGCATTAACGGAGGGATAGAATCAAGATCACAAGACGTCTTAATACCACTTTATAAGGCCTTGGTAAGGCCACACTTGGAATATGGCATTCAGTTTTGGTTGCCACAATGTAAAAAAGACGTCGAGACTCTAGAAAGAGTACAGAGAAGAGTGACAAAGATGAATAGGGGACTGGAGGCTTAAACATATGAAGAACAATTGCTGGGCATGTCTGGTTTAATGAAAAGAAGGACCAGGGGAGACAGAATAACAGTCTTCCAGTATTTGAGGGGCTGCCATAAAGAAGAGGGAGTGAAGCTATTCTCCACAGGACCTGAGGGCAGGACAAGAAGCAATGGGTGGAAACTGTTAGTATATTGTGCGTAACCTACTTGGGTGTTGCCATACAGTAGCTAACAATGTCAGTTTGTAAAATGTAAAGACTATACCTTTAAGGAACTTTTATTGGTTGGCCACAAGAGGGCGCCAACACCATTCCCTTTGGAGGGAGTTACGTTGTTAGAGATATATTTGCTGTGAGCTGTATTCTTGCTGTGTGTGGTTTGTATTGTTGATTCTGTATATTTCTAAATAATAATAATGTTGTATATACATTGATAGTAAGTCTGAATCATTATCTGGCTAACCCACATTTCCGACACCACAACAGCTCTGCTTAATGTGTGTTGAAGGTTTCGTACCGAGACATACTAACAGAAACTAAACAAGGAGAGAAGCAACTTAGAACTAAGGAGAAATTTCCTGACAGTCAGAACAATTAACCAGTGGAACTGCCTGCCTCCATAAGTTGTGAATGCCCCAACAATGGAAGGTTTTAAGCAGATGTTGGATAACCATCTGTCTGAAGTAGTGCCTAAGCAGGGGGGTTGGACTAGAAGACCTCCAAGGTCCCTTCCAACTCTGTTATTCTACATACACGTTCCATAATTTTGGTTGCAACCCTATTTGGTCATGACTCAAACCTGATTTTGAAAATTTGGTGCTTACAAAAAAATTGGCACAGGAGGGGAAAATAATTCCCAGCCCTCCCTCTTCATTTGGGATAGGACCCTGAATAGTGGGGGGATTAATCTGAGAACGTGACACAGACGGGGCCCATGGGCGCAGGGAGAATTCTGACATTTCTTTCTGCTCCTGGGGGGACAAACCGTTTGGCTCAGTGGTCTCCAAACCTTGCAGGGGGGTGGGGGAGAAGAGAGAGGGACCACGCAAGAGGTGGCCTGGCCTGCACACATACACATCTGTGTGTAATTGTCCTGCAAGTGGAGCTGTATGTGCATGCGTGCCAGCCTTCCACTTAACATGGCCCAGGTTGCCATATCACCCCTGGGGGAGAGGGTGATATGAGACCCCCCACACACCCCCCCTGGTCTGACTTCTCTTTTGGTTTCCTTTCAGAGCTAAGCCCCAACAGCCCCAGCAGCCTGCGGAGCAACCGGAAGCCGAGATGTCGAAAGGTAGGACTGGAAATTTTAACCAATTGATGTCTAATGATCTATTATGGCTCAGTCTTCACTTTCTGGCAATGCTCTTGTTATTCAGTAACATCTAGTAGACATGAAGGGATGATATAAATATTGTTTTTTTCTTTTTCTTCTTTGTGTTAATGTTTTTTTTTCTTTTTATGTTAAAAACTTTTTCCTGTTGGGGCAATTAAGCTAGAAATAAGGATTCAGAGATGCCTATGAATAAATAAGGATGTGTCACAAAAAGAACCTTGATTATGAAGCTTGAAGTTGTGGGGACTGTTTTCCAATTTTCTGCATATAGGAATCTTGCTGCGATTATAATATGGAGGATTAAGTACAGTGGTGCCTCTACTTAAGAACTTAATTTGTTCTGTGATCAGGTTCTTAAGTAGAAAAGTTCGTAAGTAGAAGCCATTTTTCCCATAGGAATCAATGTAAAAGCAAATAATGTGTGCAAACCCATTAGGAAAGAAATAAAAGCTCGGAATTTGGGTGGGAGGAGGAGGAGGAGGAGAACAGAGCAAAGGGAGCGTTTCTTTTCTCTGGGCGCTGGCAGAGGTTTATTCCCTCTCCAAGCGCCCAGAGAAAGGAAAATGCTCCGTTCACTCTGGGCTGCCAAAGCCTCCTTAAGCGCCACCAAAAGGCTCCCCTGGCAGCTCTTAAAAGCCCGAGATGGCCGGGATTAAATGGGGAATGGCAGGAAACTGGCCGGGCCTTCATGCCGCTCTCAAATTTCCTGGGAAATTTTTCCGGGCTTGGGTTCTTAAGTAGAAAATGGTTCTTAAGAAGAGGCCAAAAAATCTTGAATACCTGGTTCTTATCTAGAAAAGTTCTTAAGTAGAAGCATTCTTAAGTAGAGGTACCGCTGTATTTGTCTTTATTTTTAAACTTCTGCCTTGCAATATTTCTAGAAGGAAAAGTTCAGGTTTTAAAAGGATTATTGCTGTTATTACTGACTTCTATTATTAGATTTTAACTGTTTTTAATGTTGTTGCATTTATTCCTATTGTCTGTTTGAAGTGAATACAATAAATAAGTAAATAATGGGGTGGAAAGCAACCTGGAAGGACTTTCCCTCTTCCGACCGTGTTCTTGCCTGCTCCCCTCCAGGGCCGGCCGTCGGGGGTCTGTGGACCACCAAGCGCGATGGAGAAGTCAAGCTGCGGATGGAGCCGAGCGGCATCGGCTCCGAGACCCCCATCACCGTCCACGAGCTCTTCCTGGCCACGGTGGAGAAATACGGCAACTTCCCGGCGCTGGCTTCGAAAAAGCAAGGCCGTTGGTCCAAGCTGACCTTCCGTCAGTACTACGAGGAATGCCGCAAGACCGCAAAAAGCTTTATCAAGGTTTGGCAGGGGTGGGGTGGGGAGAGAATTGAGGGGGGGGGGACATTGCATGCTCTCTGCACTGGGTCGCCATCAGCCCTGCGAGGTAGGGCGACTGCAGAGGGTGGGGGAGGAGCTTGCTGGCTTTGGGGGCCAGGGGTCAGTGGGGTCAGCGAGGGGCAGCCTCTGTGGTGGAGAGGGCTTCATCTCTGCCCTTCTCCCACAGCTGGGCCTGGGCCGGTTCAACAGCGTTTGCATCCTGGGCTTCAACTCCCTGGAGTGGTTCCTAGCTGACATCGGTGCCATCTTTGCTGGGTAAGGAGAAGGCGGCCTCCCCTTTTGGGAAAAGAAGCGGGGGTCCTCACCTGCAGAGATTGACCATTGCTCTGAGGCTGAGGGTTCAAGCCCAGCCCCTTCTTCTCTCCCTACTTTCTGCACTTCGGTTTTACGTTTCGGGTCAGGGCAGAGGGGAGGGGTCTCTGGCTCAGCCCCATGGGCTTTAAAAGGTGGGCTTCAAAAGGGGGGGCATGTTCTCTTTGCAGGGGCTTTGCTGTCGGCATCTACACCACCAACTCCCCCGAGGCCTGTCACTACGTCGCGGAGAATTGCGAGGCCAACATCATTGTGGTGGAGAACGACAAACAGCTGCAGAAAATCTTGGAGGTGAGTGCCAGGGCTCGGGAAGGGAGCCTGGGAGGTCTTCTAGCTCACCCTCTGGCCCAGGAGAGGGTTTTTCTTGAAGGCTTCCAGGGATGGAGCAGCAACGTTTCTGGGAGTTTGGATGACCCACCAAACCCCCTCTCTCTTTCTCTTCCTCTCTCTGTCTCCCAGCAACTTTATAAGGTGGGTGGACTTCAACTGCCAGAATTTCCCTAAGAGGGGAATTCTGGGAGTTGAAGTCTACACCAGTGATTTTCAACCTTTTTTGAGCCGCGGCACATTTTTTACATTTACAAAATCCTGGGGCACACCACCAACCAAAATGACACAAAATGACACCCTAAGACACTCTCCTCTCTTTTTCCATCCCTGTCTCCTCCCCACCCTTGTGTGTGTGTGTGTGTGTGTATACACACTCTTGAACCATTTCCCAAAACAGGTGAGGGCTGGGGGTTTTTCTCTCTTATTCTTTGGGTGCTTTTTATCATATGCTTTAAATCAGGAGTCACTTCTCTCTCTCTTTTATTTCTCTCTCTTTCCTCTCATTCTCTGTCTCAATCATTTTCTCATTTCTCTTTTTTTCCTCCCCTTTTTTCTCATTTCTCTCTTGCTCTCTCTCCCTTCCTCTCCTTTACTCTCTCTCTCTCTCTTGCCTTCTTTCTCTCTCACGCTTGCTTTCTCTCTTGCTTTCTCTCTCTCACTCTCTTTCTCTCTCTCTTGCTTGCTTTCTTTCTCTCTCTCTTTCTCACGCTCACTCTCTCAGCAAAAAGTTGCGAGACCGGAACCTGAGCTTCCTTCTTCACGGCACACCTGATCATGTCTCGCGGCACACTAGTGTGCCATGGCACACTGGTTGAAAAACACTGGTCTACACACCTTCCCTCCTTCCTTCCTTCCCTCCTTCCTTCCTTCCCTCCCTCCCTCCCTCCCTCCTTCCTTCCTTCCTTCCTTCCTTCCTTTGACATATGCCATTTTCCAAAGACTCGGGTCGGCTTACAACACTCAAAGAACACATCCTAGATCTGAATGAATGAAATATTCTCATTGAATACTTTGTTCTGTACAAAGGTGAATATGCACAACAGCAGGTGAAATATGATTGTCAATCAATGTTGCTTCCTAAGGGGACAGTTTGATTTCACAGAAGTTTGATTTACACTCAGAGTGATATTGTGTTAAATGTTCCCTTTATATTTTTTTTTAGCAGTGTAAAAGAACAATAGAAAACATCTTAAATCCAAATTTAAAATTAATCTAACTCAGAGGTAGGCAAACATGGCTCTTCTATGACATGTGGACTTCAATCCCCAGAATTCCAGAGCTAGCATGATTGACTCAGGAATTCTGGGGGTTGAAGTCCACAAGTCATAAAAGAGCCAGGTTTTACACTTAAAATTCTTCAAAGTACTGTCCTTGGGCTTCTACACATTTTTTCCAGTGACTGCCATTACCGGTACACGCCCTGGAAGGCATCTTCGGTGACCTCTCACAAGGTCTTCGTCACGGCTGATTGGATCTCTGCTATGGACGAAAAAGGGGTTCCTTTCAGGGCTGGGAACAAAAAGAAGTCTGCTGGGGCGACGTCAGGACTAGGGGGGGGGGCAGTGTTGGCACCTGGTGTTTGGCCAGGAACTCGCGGACTCGTAGCGCATTGTCGCAAGGTGCATTTTTCGTCCATAGAAATCAGCCATGACGAAGACCTTGCGAGAGGTCTCTGAAGACGCCTCTGAAGGCGAGAGGTCTCTGAAGGCGCATACCGGTCAGAGCAGAGTCACTGGAAAAAATGTGTAGAGACCCAAGGACAGTACTTTGAAGAATTTTAAGTGTTTGTGCAAATCTGTTCAATAAATTAAAAAAAATAATTGCATTACTTTTGTTACACACCCTGTAAGTCTGAGTGCAGTTTCATTTAACAACCACTTTGCTTAATGACCAACTTGCTGGTCCAAATTATGGTTTCTAAACGATGTTTGGGCCACCACAATGGCCTGGTGGCTTTCTTGTGGGGCTAAGCTTCACACTGGAGGGAGCAGGTGATTTTTTTTTAGGGGAATTATTGGGGTTTCCCAGTGAAGACATTTGGGGTGAAGTGTCTCTTGTTTGCCCCCCTTCCAGGTGGAGAAAAAGCTTCCTCACCTAAAAGCTATCATCTGCTACAATGAAGACATCAAAGAGAAAAGGCCTAACCTCTACAGCGTGAGTAGTTCCCTTTCCTTTCTGGGGGGGTCCTCAACTTACGACCAGAATTTCCACAGCTAAACAAGGCAGCTGTTGAAGTAAATTCACACCTGGGATTTTACAGACTCCCCCCCCCCCCCCCAGTCACTAGGCAAACCACTGTGGTTGTTAAAGTGAATCGTTTGGTTGTTAAGCGAATCTGTGCTTTCACCACCATTGAATTTGCACGCGATCATTTCGACCCCAAAATACTCCGCAGCTTACAACCACAAATAGAATAGAATATAATTCTTTATTGGCCAAGTGTGATTGCACACTTTACACAAGCACAAGGAATTTGTCTTTGGTGCAGATGCTCGAATTTGGAGCATTTGCTCGAAATGAGCCTGAAATTTCTGTTGTTAAGTGAGGTTTGCCCCGTTCTACGACCTTTCCTGCCATGATTGCTGAGTGAGTCACTGCAATGGTTAATGGCATAGCCCTTAAGTGGCTGCCCGCCCACCCACCCACCCCCGGTCATAAATATGAGTCAATCATCTGAATTTTGATCCTGTGATCCCGGGGAGGCTGCAAAGGTGATAAACAGTTGCAAGTCACATTTTTCAGTGCCGTTGTAACTTTGAACGGTTGTAAGTCGAGGACTGCCAGTGGGCATGCTGCAACTGCCACACAGGGGAGGACCAGTTGTAAGACCCTTTTCGTTTCAGTGCCATCGCAACTCGGGCAGCTGAACAAAGAGTTGTAAATCGAGGGCCGTTGCAGTCTTTCTTCTCCTGCTGTGCTTCCTCTGGCAGGAGATACTTCCCCACTAGATCCCAGGGATTGGGAGAGGCCTGGGATCCTGTGGGGGAATATTGTGCCTCTGAGTGGACCTCTCGGGCAGCCCTGGCACCAGGCAGAGGGCCAGAGTTAAATAATAATAGTAGTAGTAGTAGTACTAGTAGTAACAACTAATAATAATAATAAAATATAAATTCTATTATTTATTCATTGATTCATTGATTCATTGATTTATTTATTTGGGTTTATATGCCACCTCTCTCCAAGGACTCGGGGCGGCTTAGAACACATAAAAAAGAACAATACAGTATCATCGTCTAAATCCAATTAATTTAAAAAACTAAATGTACTAAATGTTGTAATGTAAATATTGTTGTTTGTTTGCTGTTGTTGTTGTTATTATCATTATTATCATTATTATCATTATTATCATTATTATTATTATTATTATTATTATTATTATTATTATTATTATTATTGGAAGTGTTCAATTTGACATTGTGATATGAAATTCAGCATATAATCTCATTTCCTGTGTATTGCTGGGGATGTTTTGTGAATAAAATAGCAACAACAACAACGAGTTGGAAGGGACCTTGGAAGTCTTCTGGTTCAAAACCCTGCTTGGGCAGGAGACCCTACCCTACTTCAGACAAATGGTTACCCAACCTCTTCTTAAAAACTTCCGGTGTTGGAGCCTGTGTTGGAGTAGCCAGTGGGTAGGGTCTCTGTTTGCATAAAGGGGGGGGGGGGTCAGGTCAGCTGTTCCCCTAAAGGGATGGTGCTAAAACCTTGCACCCCACACCTTTTGATGCTCCGATGTGGGTCTCACCTGAGGCTGTGGCTTTTCTTTCCTTCCTTCTGGCCAGTGGAAGGAGTTCATGGCCCTGGGCAGCTCCGTTCCAGATGAGCAGCTCAACAAGGTCCTGGCCAGCCTCAAGCCCAACCAGTGTTGCACCATCATCTACACATCTGGGACCACCGGGAACCCCAAAGGAGTCATGCTCAGCCACGACAACGTAAGTGTGTGTGTGTGTGTGTTTAGGACAGGGGTCTCCAACTGGAGCAACTTTAAGCCTTGTGGACTTCGACTCCCAGAATTCCAAGAGTTGACATCCACAAGTCTTAAAAGTTGCCAAGGATCCCTCTGGGGCATTCACACGGTCTTCGTCTTGCAGATCACATGGACGGCCAAGGCAGCCGGACAGTACGTGAACCTGAAGACAGCCTTGGATGGCCAGGAGAGTGTGGTCAGCTACCTGCCTTTGAGCCACATCGCTGCGCAAATGATTGACATTTGGCTGCCCGTCGCCTTTGGCGTGGAGACGTACTTCGCGCAGCCCGATGCTCTGAAGGTTAGTTGGCACTCCCTGCTTCTCCTTTGAGGAGGTCAAGGGGGCTTTTGCAGGGTCATCCTTTCACATTACCCCCCCACACACACACAAACACACACACACACACACAAAACAGCAGAATAACAGAATTGACCCTGGAGGTGGGAGGGACCCTGGAGGTCTTCTAGTCCAATCCCCTGCTCAAGAAGAAAACCCTGATCGAAACATTTAAATATGTTAAAGGGTTAAATAAGGTCCAGGAGGGAAGTGTTTTTAATAGGAAAGTGAACACAAGAACAAGGGGACACAATCTGAAGTTAGTTGGGGGAAAAATCAGAAGCAACATGAGAAAATATTATTTGACTGAAAGAGTAGTAGATCCTTGGAACAAACTTCCAGCAGACGTGGTTGGTAAATCCACAGTAACTGAATTTAAACATGCCTGGGATAAACATAGATCCATCCTAAGATAAAATGCAGAAAATAGTATAAGGGCAGACTGGATGGACCAGGAGGTCTTTTTCTGCTGTCAGTCTTCTATGTTTCTTTTCTTTTTTAAATGTTTCTATGTTTCTAAGTACTGTAACATGAGAAAATATTATTTGACTGAAAGAGTAGTAGATGCTTGGAACAAAATTCCAGCAGACGTGGTTGGTAAATCCACAGGAACTGAATTGAAACATGCCTGGGATAAACATAGATCCATCCTAAGATAAAATGCAGGAAATAGTATAAGGGCTGACTAGATGGACCATGAGGTCTTTTTCTGCCGTCAATCTTCTATGCTTCTATGCCAGTGATGGCGAACACTTTTTTCCTCGGGTGCCGAAATAGTGCATGTGTGTGATAATAATAATAATAATAATAATAATAATAATAATAATAATAATAATAATAATAATAATAATTAGAAAAGAAAGTATGGATCATCGACATTGCAATCCTAGGAGACAGCAGAATTGAGGAGAAGCAGCTAGAGAAATTAGTGAAATACGAAGATCTAAAAATCGAGCTGCAATGACTCTGGCATAAGCCAGTGAAAGTGGTCTCAGTGGTACTTGGCACACTGGGCGCAGGGCCAAAGGATCTCAGCGGACATTTGAAAACCATCGGAATTGACAAAATCTCCACCTGTCAATTGCAAAAGGCTGCTTTACTGGGATCAGCACATATAATTCGCCGCTACATCACGCAGTCCTAGGTGCTTGGGAAGCCCCCGACTGGTGATGAAATACGAAACCCAGCATAGTGATCTCGTTTGCTGTGTTGTATTGACATAATAATAGTAATAGTAATAACAATAACAATAATAATAATTTATTAGATTTGTATGCTGCTCCTCTCCGAAGACTCCAGGACCATTGCACGTGTGTATGTGCCCATGCCCTTATTCAATACCCATATTCCCATGTTCTCACGGCCCGCCATTTCCTGACTTCCAGGGGGCCCGGTAAGCCCATTTTTCGCCCACCCCAGGCTCCAGAGGCTTTCATGGAACTTGGGGAGGGTGAAAATGCCCTCTCCTGCCCCACTGGAGGCCCTTGGAGGCCAAAAACGCCCTCTCAGATCCTCTATGCTTGCCAAAAATCAGCTGGCAGGCACCCAGTTGTGTGCTGGAGCTGAGCTAGGGCAACGGCTCGTGTGCCAGCAAATGTCTCTGGTTCACCATCATGGCCCTATGCCATTCCGGACAAGTGGTTGTCTAATCCAGCGTTTCCCAACCGGTGTGCTGCGAAGCTCCTAGGGAAGCTCCAGCTGGGCGGGGCGCTGCCGGTGCCTCCGACCTGGAGCTCCCACTCGCAGCTGTCCCCCGGCTACTGCCCGATGCTTCATTCTTCGCATGGGTGGTTGGGTGGGTGGGTGGGTGGATGAATGGATGGGTGGGTGGTGAAATGGATGGATGGATGGATGGATGGATGGATGGATGATAGTGAACATAGGGATGATAGGTGATAGAAGGAAAGAGAGAGAGAGAGAGACATGAATGATAGATTATAGATTATAGATTATAACAGTGATAGATCTATCTATTTAATGTGATAGATGGATGGATGGATGGACAGACAGCAGCAGATATAGAAGGGTAGATAGACAAACAAACATAATAGATGGATACACAAGACAGATTGATAGAGATAGAAAAAATTGATGGATAGAGAGGAAAATGGGCAGACTGATAGATGGATAGGTAGAACAGAGAGAGGTAGGCAGGCAGGTAGATAGATAGACGGATAGACGGACAGGCAGGTGGCAATAGCGATAGCAAGAGCATTTAGACTGATCTACCACTTCCTAGTGCTTTTATATTCCTCTCTAAGTGGTTTACAGAATCAGCCTCTTGCCCCCAATAGTCTGGGTCCTCATTTGACCCACCTCAGAAGGACAGAAGGCTGAGTCAACCTGGAGCCGGTGGTGAGATTTGAACTGCTGAACTACAGCTAGCAGTTAGGTGGAGGAGCCTGCAGTGCTGCCCTCTTAACCACTGCGCCACCCCAGCTCTTAGGTAAATGTATAGATAAATGAAAGCAATTTATTTATTTATTAAATTTGTATGCCGCCCCTCACAGCAGTGATAAAAACAATGTACAATACAAATCTAATAATACGAAGTTAAAAACCCATAATTTAAAAAACATGCACACAACACACCATACATAAATTACATAGGCCTGGGGAAGATATTTCAATTCCCCCATGCCTGGCGGCAGAGGTGGGTTTTAAGAAGTTTACGAAAGGCAAGGAGGGTGGGGGCAATTCTGATCTCTGGGGGGGAGTTGGTTCCAGAGGGTCGGGGCCGCCACAGAGAAGGCTCTTCCCCTGGGTCCCGCCAAATGACATTGTTTAATCGACGGGACCCGGAGAAGGCCAACTCTGTGGGACCTAACCGGTCGCTGGGATTCGTGCGGCAATGTCCCAACAGAGAGGGGGCCAGAACCTCAATATCCCCGGGTTGGGTTTTTTCTCCAGCGCCCCCCCTTCCCCACTTTGGAGTCAGCTTCCCTGCCCGTCTCTCTGTCCATGCCCTGACCGCCTCCTTCGCCTTTTGTCCGGCAGGGCACCCTGGTGGATACCCTGCGGGAAGTGAGACCCACGGCATTCATGGGGGTCCCTCGCGTCTGGGAGAAGATGCAGGAACGCATGAAGTCGGTGGGGGCCAAGTCCTCCACCCTGAAGAAGAAGATCGCATTGTGGGCCAAATCCGTGGGGCTGGAGACCAACCTGAAGCGCATGAACGGGTACAAGGCTGGGGAGGGGGTGTTGTGTGGGAGGCGGGGGAGGGGGGGCACAGTCTTCTTTTTGTGACTCTCCATGGGGAAAGCCAGATTCACTTAACCCAGGGCTTCTCAATTATTTCCTGTTATGAAACCCCCCCCCCCCCCCAGGAAGAAGTAAATATTCCGCGCACCCCCAACTCTCCGCCAGGACGATTGTTTGCAATACTTGGCACACTTTTATTTATTTATTTACTTATTTATTTACTTACTTACTTACTTACTTACTTACTTACTTACTTACTTACTTACTTACTTACTTACTTACTTATTAGATTTGTATGCCGCCCCTCTCCAAAGACTCGGGGCGGCTAACAACAATGAAAACACAATGAAAACAAATCTAATATTAAAAATAATCTTAAAAAAACCCCAATTTAAAAAACACCACTCACACATACAAGCATACCATGTATAAATTCTATAAGCCCTAGGGGGAAGGGAAAGTCTCAATTCCCCCATGCCTGACGACAGAGGTGGGTTTTGAGGAGCTTGCGAAAGGCTAGGAGGGTGGGGGCAACTCTGATATCTGGGGGGGAGCTGGTTCCAGAGGGTCGGGGCCGCCACAGAGAAGGCTCTTCTCCTGGGTCCCCACCAAACGGCATTGCTTAGTCGATGGGACCCGCAGAAGGCCAACTCTGTGGGAACTAACTGGTCGCTGGGATTCGTTCGATCACTTTTGCTGAAAAAACCCAAGCGGCTTATCAGTGTGATTGAGCTGTAATGTGTTTAAGTGACACCTTAATTTATTTGACTTTGTGCTGTCCACTTCCAACATTTTTAGACCCAGCAAACATACCGGTCTTTCCTCGTCTCCCACCATAGTCACAGTGAAGCCAAGCGCTATATGCGCCTCCTTGTCCTATTCCTCATCTTAACTTTTGGGAGACTTACGTTTGTCTCACCATCTCCGTCTCTCTCCTCCTTTCTTTTCATCCGTGTTCAATATTTTTCCATGGTGTCTTTGAAAGGTTTGTTATTTGCACTTCATATCTTCTGCTCTGTGCTATTGTTTCCGGCCAGGTAGCTGGGCATAGGATAGCCTTGAACCCCCTCAAAAGAATGCTTTGTGACTACATCTGCTTCCTCCTGAAAATCCCCCCTCTCAAGGTCCCATAAACATTAGGCCCCCTATAGATAGTGGGGCAAGGTGTTAATTTATCCCCAACCTCTGCACCGGTTGGACATCCTGTCTGGAAAAAGATGTGTAGATCTGGTCATAGGTGGGACGGGGGGGAGTGGGGGCAGCCCAGGCCCTATAGACTGAAGCCCTTGCAGAGGGTGGGTTCTTGTTTTGCTCCTGGTCTCATGTGGGCGTTTTTCCCCCCTGCAGGTCCCCCGATTTGCCGATGAATTACCGGCTGGCGAGGGCACTGATTTATAAAAAAATCCGGAAAGCGCTGGGTCTGGACCGCTGCAACAGGTGTTACACGGGGGCGGCTCCCATCACAAAGGAGACCTTGGAGTATTTCCTGAGCCTGGACATTGTGGTCTATGAGCTCTACGGCATGAGCGAAAGTTCAGGCCCCCACACCGTTTCCTTTGCAGCGTCCTACAGGATGGCCAGGTAAGGGTCAAAACTCCGCTTACTCCCATGGCAAAATCCATATGAGCACGTAGACTTATATGATGCTTCGCAAGTTCTAGAGCCTCTCTAAGCTGTTGACAGAGTCAGCACCTTGAGGCCCGACAATCTGGGTCCCCCTTTTAGTGACCTTGGAAGGATGGAAGATTGAGTCAACTTTGAGCTGGTCAGGATCGAACTGCTGTCAGTGAGCAATGAGTTAGCCTGCAATATTGCATTCTAATTACTGTGCCAACACGTTCCTTCCTTCCTTCCTTCCTCCCTCCTCCCAACCTCCCTCCTCCCAACCTCCCTCCTCCCACCCTTCCTTCCTTCCCTCCTTTCTTCTTCCTCCCTCCCTCTCCTACTTCCTTCCTTCCTTCCTTCCTTCCTTTTTTCCTCTCCCTCCCTCCCTCCTTCCTTCCTTCCTTCCTCCTCCCAACCTCCCTTCTCCCACCCTTCTTTCCCTCCTTCCTTCTTCCTCCCTCCCTCTCCCACTTCCTTACTTCCTTTTTTCCTCTCCCTCCCTCCTTCCTTCTCTTCTTCCTTCCTTCCTTCCTCCTCTCACCCTCCCTCCTCCCACCCTCCCTCTCCCTTCCTTAATTTTTTCCTCTCCCTCCCTCCCTCCTTCCTTTCTTCCTTTCTTCTTTCCTTCCTTCCTCCTCCCAACCTCCCTCCTCCCACCCTCCCTCTCCCACTTCCTTCTTTCCCTTTCCTTCCTTCCTTCCTTCCTTCCTTCCTTCCTTCCTTCCTTCCTTCCTTCCTTCCTTCCTTCCTTCCTAGATATATACCACTTCACAGTGCTTCCCAGCCCTATGGAAAGTTTACAGAGTCAGCACCTTGACCCCAATAATCTCACTCTTCATTTTACTTCATTCTAACCATTGTGCCAGCCTGGCTCTCATCCATAGTTGAGTCCAAATTTATGTTGCTAAGTGAAATGTTTGTTAAACGAGTTTGCCCCATTTTACAACCATTCTTGGCACAGGTGCTAAGCAACAATTGCAGTCGTTAAGTTAGTCCAACTGTCGCTAAATTAATCTGGTTTCTCAACTGACTTTGGTGGCAAAAGGGGATCACGTATGAACCCCAGGACATGGCAACAGCCATAAAATGAGGCAATTGCTCAACATCTACATTTTGATCACGTGGCCACTGCGGATGCTGCAACAGTGAAAATTGGCCATAAGCCACTTTTTTCAATGCCGTTGTAACTTCGAACGGTCTTGACACAAATTGTTGCCCTGCCCGTGATGCTTGAAAAAGAAAGCGTGGGATCACGGCAGAAGCTCATTTTACAACCCTTTTTTGTGGCAGTTGTTATGTAAACGCTGCGGTCATTAAGCAGAACTATTATTTGGGGGGCATTTTTGCCGAAAACTAAAAACAAAGGCCAATTTTCCACAAAAAAAATATATATCGTGGATTGCACTCATGTGAGGATGGGCTGCCTCCCAGCGGCCAATTAGGTCCCACAGAGTTTATTTATTTATTTTATTTATTTATTGGATTTGTATGCCACCCCTCTCCGCAGACTCGGGGCGGCTAACAACAGTAAAAAGACAATATGAACAAATCTAATATTTAAGTTAATTTAAAAAACCCCAATTTAAGAAACCAATCATACATACAAACATACCATGCATAAATTTTGTAAGCCTAGGGGGAAGGGAATATCTCAGTTCCCCCATGCCTGACGACAGAGGTGGGTTTTAAGAAGCTTACGAAAGGCAAGGAGGGTGGGGGCAACTCTGATATCTGGGGGGAGTTGGTTCCAGAGGGTCGGGGCCGTCACAGAGTTGGCCTTCTCTGGGTCCCATCGACTAAACAATGCCGTCTGGCGGGACCTAGGGGTAGAGCCTTCTCTGTGGCGGCCCCAGCCCTCTGGAATCAACTCCCCCCGGAGATTCGAATTGCCCCCACCCTCTTTGCCTTCTGCAAGATGTTAAAGACCCACCTATGCCACCAGGCATGAGGGGACTAATCCTTCCCCTCCCATCTTTCTGACTCCAGCATTTGAAATGGTGTGATTGTGTAGAATTGAATGTTTTTTTAGTAATAATGGGTTTTTAAATTAGTTTTAGTATTGGATTTGTATCATATTGTATTTTGTTGCTATTGTAAGCCGCTCCGAGTCATAGAAACATAGAAGATTGACGGCAGAAAAAGACCTCACGGTCCATCTAGTCTTATACTATTTTCTATATTTTATCTTAGGATGGATCTGTGTTTATCCCAGGCAGGTTTAAATTCAGTGACTGTGGATTTACCAACCACGTCTGCTGGAAGTTTGTTCCAAGCATCTATACTCTTTCAGTAAAATAACATTTTCTCACGTTGCTTCTGATCTTTCCCCCAACTAATCTCAGATTGTGTCCCCTTGTTCTTGTGCTCACTTTCCTATTAAAAATACTTCCCTCCTGGACCTTATTTAACCCTTTCACATATTTAAATGTTTCAATCATGTCCCCCACTTTCCCTTCTGTCCTCCAGACTAGACAGATGGAGTTCATTAAGTCTTTCCTGATACGTTTTATGCTTGAGACCTTCCACT